>NC_140970.1:96669192-96714192 GCF_056783735.1 Eptatretus burgeri
GCATGATTGTACAGAGTTGATCTGCCTAATGCCCTCCTGCTGCATTGATATTCCTTGTAAATCCTTGTAAATGTCACAGATTACACAAACACCCTTTCTGTCGGGACATTCTAAACAAGTAAACTATGGGTGCACGTTCTCAACATCAATGTTGTCACCAAGTGGCCACCCATCATTGACAAATTATAACTCGGCTTTTGCATGCTGATGACACATTTCGTAATTGGAACAAACACGTTTGTGTGGGATTACCACATTCTGTACCAGTCAGTCATTAAGAAATAACCCAGAGGCGCTTTCCAATCCAATCGTAAGGAAGTGAGATGTCATGAATACCAAGGTATCATCAGCAGGCACAGCAATGTTGATACATACAAATAATTTCCACCCATCCCATTCTATAAGCTTTTGCATCGTCATCTGTTCAATCACAAGTACACAAACAACCTTGTTGTCTTCATTTTCAGTTGCCTTCATGCCCCAAGGTACAGCCTTGTCCCCCACCTACTCTCTCCAGTACAAGCTCCTGATCACAGAGGTTCCCAACCTACTCCATCTGGGACTAATTTCTTATCAAAGAGGTTGTCCACCTGCTCTCGCCTGTGTTGTGTCGATTTTAACTTTATTATGCTCGTTGCCAATATTGTTCCGTGCTTGAAGTAAGTCCCTCCAATACTCGATAATGTTCATGTTGCACAAGTGGTCGTTGTAGCTTGAAGCAATGAGAGCCAAGTGATAATTAGATGTTGTGCATCATGTAACAGTAGCTGCTAGAACATACATGGATGAGCCTCCTTTAGTCAGGTCAGGCCAAATTAGATCTGTGACCTGCTTCAGGTACCATGTAAACCTGTACTAACCTGTTCCATGGTCGGGTTGTCGGCGACTAAACCGTCTCCCCCACCAGGTTTTCTGGTGAGGAGGGTGTTTGGATATGGACACCGAGCAGGATTAAAAACAAAACCTGTCAAAGGGCGGAGGAGCTCCTTGTGAGCCAACGGCCATCCATATCTAGTGCCCAACTGTGTCTGCGGACGTCCTCCTGCAGTTTTGTTATCTTTTTCATTAGGAGTTTGGTGGCAGGATTTGCACTCCGGCCACCGTAAAACCCTTCATTCCGCAAAACACAAAAACGCAAAAAAAATCTGAAAACCCACTCCGTGGGAGTACCTCCTGTGCAGCTTCCCTTCGCAGGGCAGCTCACCAGATGATGGGATTGGGGCAAAGCCTTCATGACCCCCAACCTTTGATGATAGGCTGGAAACCACGGGGTAACATTCCCGGGTCAGATTACGGGAGAGTGTGTCGGAGTGGTGCTGGGGTGTCGTCCACCAGACGGCGGTCTCCTTGGGTTAACCTGAGGCGGGACCTTCGGGTGGGTGCCTGGAATGTCCTATCCCTAAGAGAGGATGATCACCTGTCTCTGTTATCATCTGAGCTCAAGCGTTTGGACATCGGGATTGCAGCTCTCTCTGAGGTTCGGAGACCGGATTGCGGCGAGATAATGGTGGGTGGTTACACCTACTATTGGTCTGGTCGCTCTGATGGTTACCATACCCAAGGAGTTGCTGTAGCTGTGTCCAATAAGCTGACCCCAATGATAATTGAGGTAACACCGGTCAACGAGCGTATTATGAGATTAAGGATTCGTCACTCCTTAGGTGTCATTTCCCTGGTCTCTGTTTATGCTCCGACTGAGGCGAGTGATCTCACCGTGAAGGATGCATTCTACGCCACACTCGAGTCTGTGGTTGATCAGTGCCCCAGACGAGATACACTTCTAGTCTTGGGGGATTTCAATGCATCGACTGGAACTGATAGGGACGGTTATGAGGTGTGTGTTGGTCCCCATGGGTCAGGAACTATGAACCAGAATTGCACTAAGTTCCTTGACTTTGCAAGAAGTCATGGACTTAGGGTGGCTGGTTCATGGTTTCAGCGCCCACAAGCTCATCGCTGGACTTGGTATTCCAACGCTGACGGTGTGGCAAAGGAGATTGACCATGTCCTCGTTGATGGTCGCTGGAGGATGATCCAGAACTGCAGGGTCTACCGGAGTGCTCAGTTCCTCAATACTGACCACAGGCTTGTTGTAGCAACTCTGAAGTTGCACCTTAAATCCAGGAGAATGGTACCATCCCAGCCGAGGCTGGATGTTGGCAAGCTCAATGATGAGAGGGTAACTGATGAGTTTGTGAACAGGCTGAGTAGAGATTTGGGGGGGTCTGGGTGCTTTGGGGTGCCCTGAATAGTTGTGGAGTGCCTTCAAGACCACCATCCTTGATGTTGCCAGTGGATGTCCTGGAACTCACCGCAGGGCAAAGAAGAATTTTGTCTCCCAAGGGACACTGGATACCATTGACCAGAGTCGCAGGGCCAGGCTGAATGGCAGAGCTGGGCTGTTAAGGGAGCTGAGGCGTAAAACTGTACGTGCGCTAAGGGTGGACAAGGAGGCCTATGTGCGAGAAATCTATGAGAGGGGGTAGAGCATCACCTGTGGACAGGTGATCCTCCTCCTGTTTACAGGGGAATTCGCACATTGTGTTCATCCAAGCCCATCCCTCGGTGTACTGCGGTTAGAGCAGAGGGTGGTAGGCTCTTGACAGAGGAGTCTGAAG
Organism: Eptatretus burgeri; assembly: GCF_056783735.1. Taxonomy (NCBI): domain Eukaryota; kingdom Metazoa; phylum Chordata; class Myxini; order Myxiniformes; family Myxinidae; genus Eptatretus; species Eptatretus burgeri. The sequence continues at coordinate 96,671,811 of NC_140970.1, forward strand.
TGAAGGCCCGCTGGGCCGGTTACTTTGAGCGGTTGTACCAGGCTGATCCCCCAGCTGTCGAGTTGGACGTCAAGGGTGTTACAATCCCTGTTGCTGACCCTCGAATCAACTGTGGTCCACCTTCGCTTGTGGAAACATGGGCTGCGGTGAACCGGTTGAAACGGGCAAAGCTCCAGGGATCTGTGGCATCCATGCCGAACTTCTCAAGGCTGGTGGAAATGCTGCACTCATGTCGTTGCATGCAGTTTTGTGCTCTGCCTGGAACACAGGCATCATCCCAACTGACTGGAAGAGAGGCCTTGTTGTTCCTCTCTGGAAAGGGAAGGGTGATCGCCAAGACTGCAACAACTACCGAGGGGTGACGCTGCTCTCAGTGCCAGGCAAGATCTTTGCTCGGATAATTCTCGATAGGGTTCGCCACCATCTGCTTGAGCAGCAGCATCCAGAGCAGTCAGGCTTTACACCAAAGAGGTCAACGATTGACCGTATCCTTGCTCTTCAGGTCCTCACCAAACGCAGACGAGAGTTTCGGCAGGGGCTGCTTGCAGCCTATGTTGATCTCTGTGGATCCTTCAATTCAGTGAATCAGGATGTCCTCTGGAGGATTCTTGGTCTTCGTGAGGTGCCACCAAAACTGATCGATCTGATGTCTGAACTCTACTCTGGTACTGAGAGTGCTGTGGGATGTGGTGGTACCATCTCTGACTTATTTCCAGTTGTTACTGGAGTTCGTCAGGGGTGTGTACTGGCCTCCACACTTTTCAGCACTTGTATGGACTGGATTCTAGGGAGGATTTCAGAGAGATCAAGCTACAGTGCATCGTTTGGGAATGTCAAGATCTCTGACCTTGATTTCGCAGATGATGCAGTCATCTTTGCGGAGACTTTAGACATCCTTTTGGGGGCCCTCAAAGTGCTGAATGAGGAGTCGGAGCCGTTGGGATTACGGGTTTCTTGGGTCAAAACTAAGATCCACGTTTTCAATGACATCTTGGATGCTGCTGTCCTGTCTGTGTCTGTTTGTGGTGAGGATGTTGAGGTCGTGGAGAGATTCACTTCCCTTGGCAGTGATATTCATGTCTCTGCTGGCTGTGAGTCAGAGGTCAATAGACGTCTGGGTCTGGCCTGGGGAGTCGTGGATTCACTGGATAATGGGGTGTGGTGCCGCCGGTACTTGTACAGGAGGACGAAAGTCCGAGTCTTCAGGTCCTTGGTGCTTCCAGTCTTGCTCTCTGGATGTGAGACTTGGACTCTGACCAAGGATCTGAGACGGAGACTTAATTCCTTTGGTACCAGGACTCTTCGGAGAATCCTTTGCTATCGCTGGTCGGACTTTGTGTTCAATGAGCAGGTGCTGAGAGAGACTCAAATGAGATTTGTTACCTGCATAGTCTGAGCGTCAGCTGTGGCTGCATGGACATGTGGCTCGTTTTCCTGACGCTGATCCTGCTCACCAGATTCTCTCAGCGAGGGAGTGTCCTGAGTGGAGGAGGCCAATGGGCCGACCACGTGCCTCGTGGTTGCAGCAGGTTGATCGGAATCTCAAGGAGATGGGGATGGGCCAGGCATCTGCCTGGGGGATGGCCAGACGGAGGCCCCTGGAGTTCCGGCGGAAAGTGGACGCAGCGATGCTCTGCTCTGGCACATGCTCCCATACCTTACCTGACCTCCTCATGCCGACAGGTGAGCAAGACCACCGAGGCATTTTCATTGGCTCGGGGTCCCATTGCTGGACAGGTTGCCAGTTCCACACAGGATACTCGACTGACTCACTTTTCCCAGCAAGCTGGTACTCATTTGCTCGGCCTCAGAAGAATAACAGGCTGAGTCCACCCACCTGGTGTTATTTTGGAATGGCTGGGACTTGAATTCAGGACCTTAATATATTAACCCAACTACTTTAACCGTTACTGAATCCCTTCAAACTGATCAACTGCACCGAAATATAATATAATATGCAACTTCCAGCTTAATTGGAATCTGTAAAAGACACAGAACTTCCTTCTGCTAAATGTGGCATCAGTCAGGCGACTCGGTTTGGAACCAGTTGTGGCAACATCAGACTCCTTCTGCCAATTCCTAAAAGGGAATCAATCCACAGAGGCATTTCTGGCTTACTTGCCATCAATGTGAAGTGGATTAATCCCTTCCTTCCTTCCTTCAAGAGAAGCAGTGGAGAGGTGCTATTAGGATGTTTTTATGTAGAAAACCACACATCGAGCCCCGTAACAGGTAATGCTGCACAACCTTTTGGTAACTAGCGTCCTCTGCCAGAAAAACACATTGTCTGTGCCTTGTTTATCACCAGTTAGGAAGTTTGCAATCGGGAAGGATAAATTAACCAAAAGAGCATCTTTGACCCTGAATGTGACGTGACACTGATGCGATGCGCACATGCTATACCAACACATCGCCTCCAAACTCGGATGGCCTCCATGCGGCACCTCCGAGATTTATGGTCACAAATAAATGAATGCAAAGCTGCCGATCCAGATTTCACCCTTTTATTGTGGGTTCGTCAGTGCAGCATACTGCGAAATCGTTAACTTGTGACCATGTTAAAGGTTAATCATGATGAGTATACATATACATATATGGTGGTAGATCTGTAGCTCAGAATTCATATTTGTCAGAAAAAACAAACAAACAAACAAACAACAATATAGAGGGTCGGCTGTGTAGCTATTCCCAGTTTTCAAACCCTGTAATTACGTTGCTAAGAAACAAAATCGAACAAAATATTTACAGGATATTGATACATATTTCAAGTTGTGATAAAAAATTTTTTTTTTTTAATTGAAATCAGACATGTACAAAATTAGTTATACGAGTATCGACGTGATAATTTGAAGCGGCGTGTGCATCCATCGGCGACTCTCCAAGACCACTTTCTATCACATTCCGTCCGTCATAACTAATTTTGTCCATGTCTGAACGAATTCTGCACAACGCTTTGAAGAACTGAACTGCACGGTGAGCCTTCTCCAAGGATGTGGTTGCAGCACGTTGATGATACATTTGTGATCTTAAAGAAGGCAAATGCTCACAGTTTCCAGGCAAAGATCAACTCAACATGGTCAGCAATACAGTTCACGTGCGAAACACAACAAGCTGGGTCTCCACCGTTCCTGGACGTACAACTTTCCAGGGACACAAATGGAAAGTTACGCTCACAAGTGCATCATAAACCCACCACAAGGACAAAGTATTGGACTACCGTAGTGGCCATCCCACCTGTGACAAAAGAAGTTGTGTTTGCAGCAGGGTCGTCAGGGGTGAACCGAAGTGGCCATCCCACCTGTCACAAAAGAAGTTGTGTTCGCAGCAGGGTCGTCAGGGGTGAACCACGACGTTATCGAGGCCCACTACTCCTGTGAAAACTCCATCATCTGACACATTGACTTGCATGACGCATACAGAGAACTACGCAATCAATGACAATGGCAACATCAACAAAAGCGGAAAAATACTTTGAATGCAGGGAGCCCTGTGATTGATGAGGACGTGGACCAATCCACGACTCAAACCGTCCCCAACGGAAGTTAACGGCATCACCACCACACGATAGTGACTGCTGAAGTGGTCTAGCGATCACACCACCGAAAGTTTAGTGACGACTGAAGTGGTCCAGAAGCAGTTCTGAGCACCACCCCTACTGAACCTTTATTTAAATTGAAATACTGCAAAACTGGAGGTTTTTTGGAAGTATTATGACAGACGATTCGTGTACTGCGGTCTTCAAGTACGGTGGACTGTATAAGTAAATTTAAATCAAAGAAAGATTGTAAAGGTTGTATAAATAAATTAATTACGGGTTTTACCACCGTTTTCCGCAGTGGAAATTACACCAATCTATCTAAAACGTTACACTAGTTCTACCCACCTGTTGTTTGTGTCCTTTATAACGTCCTTAAAAACAGCACGTTTCCAGTTTGGAACGATTTTCAATTTTGTTTGATTCCCAGACAGACAAACAGACAGCGTAAAAAATATCATGTGTTGTCGGGACAAATCCAGAGACAAAGTACAGCAAAATGAAAGACTTGCCTTCCGATTCATGTTCAAAATATAACATTCAATTTCAATAAGTTCTTCCTCGATCATCAACTGATAACTCAGCCGGACGGATGGACGGACATGAACCAATTGCTCAATCCTGCTTTTCGCTTCACGTGCGCGGGGTAACAAAAAGTCAAGCGGTGGTGTTTCGCTGCCACTCACGGAGGGTCACGAGACCAAAGACAATGGCACGTCACGTGATCTGGATCAATTGAGTACAATTGGGGGCAGGTGTTTCTTGGGTTTATCGCAGTAGGATTCGAGAAGCGTCTGTGGGTTTTTGTTGATCACATACGGTGTACATTTATCATTTACGGATCGTGTCGAGTGGCATGTGTTACAGTGCATATTTTAAATATTGCATGTTTACATATAGGTCTTCACTCAGACCTCTGGATAAGGAACTGTGATTATAATGAACTCCCAGTTATAATGATTTGCTACATTCAGTGCATGTTTTAGTCAATGCATATTTACCCTGTTATAATGACCAACATTGCTGGAAAATCTGGATATAGCGACCACTTTATCCCAGGAAGTTGAATGTAAGCACAAGGTACTATGTTAGAAAGTCATTGAAATACAGATGAGATTGCCAAAAATAATTATAAAACATAGGGGCGATACCCCTATGTTTGTTGTGGTTGTTGTTTGTGGCACGCGAAAGCAGAGGAACGGCCTGTGTGGTTGTTGTTTGTGGCACGCGAGGGCACTCACCTGGCAGCGGTTGGATAAGATAACCGGGGAGCCACTGGTAGGCATGGACGACCCACAAAATATGTAACGAGGAAGAAAGTAAATCCCTGTGGATGTTTTTTTTTAATCCGTGAACAAACTTTGGTACATCACGGGTGATGAAGTTTGTAGTAAAGTTTCAATGGAATTGTTTGTGTAGTTTCAGAGAAGAGATTGTTAGTATTCGTGGACAGACGGACGGATGGACGACGCACCATCCCATAATCTCCCCAGAACTACCTTCCAGGTGAGCTAAAATCATCACAACAATCATTTTATTATTCCCTGGGTTCTTGTGCATCGTCAAGGTGGCGAAGTACATCACCCGGAGGTGTCCAGCTGGGTGATGTGTGCTTGCCTGCGCCTTGGGTATTCTTGGACCCCCCCCTCTTGGAACAGTCAGGAGAAGAGGCCCGGAAAGAAAACAGGACGGAATTCATTTTCTGAAACAGAATTGAGGTTTCTTAGTTTTTTTTGTTTTGTTTTGTTTAGAAACGAAAAGATCACTGGATCTACAAGTCACCGTGTTTTAACATCCTACTGCATGGCATGGCCAATTTATGCTTCACAGCAGCGTTTTATTTACCCAGTAAGGAATGCCTTGTCATAACATATCATCTCTTGAAAAAATGTCCAAAATGACTTGTACTGTGCTGTACTGGATGGCATCGTCATTGGATTCGCAGATGAACGCAGACGAGATATCGAATGGCTGTGTCTCGAGCAGCCTATTAGACAAAAATTAATAACATAAATCCAATAAACGTATGAAAAAGGAAAGATGCTAACGTGACATGATAACAGAATTGGCTTTGTTATTAACGATGTGGGAACAGAGTCCTTACCAACCAGGTTCCAGTACAGTGAAGGTGAACAAATAAACAATGCTTCGTGTTTCAACTTTCAGGAAATGACAATCACTGTTTGTTTTTTTCTCTCCAGTTTATAAGTTCCAGTTCCATCACTTTACGGAAGCTAGGCCACACCAATCAATTTCTTCCAATGCGATGCAAATCGACAGTCGTGAGATAATCGTAGGAAATCATGGAAAGTTGCAGCAATTACGATGCACAAGGCCACAACAACCATGCCAAAGTACTGACCATTGTGCGTTCCATCACAAAAAAAACCAAGAGGCAAGAAGATGAGCAAATGATTGCCTCTCTGGCACACGACAAAAGTACATTTGCATGCATCGAAAGTACCGTAACAGCAGAAGCGCCATTACACCATCAGACCACAGACACTGTCTCATGTGGTGTAATGGCTAAAGTGTCCACTCCAAGTCTGGGAAGTTGGTCGCTCAAACTGTGGTTGAGTCTCACCAAAGACTGTATAACAAGAATGACCACACTGTGGTCACAACCTGTGACACAAAATCAATTACCCACAAAAAAAAATTTCAGGTCCCTCATCATGAATAACACTCAATCCAAAGCCAATGGAAATCTGACGCAAGAAACCCGGGCACTGTATAATCAGCACAGCAGATTGATTACAAAATCAACAAGTCTGGAGATGGCGATGGTTCACGAGCAATGTACACGGTTCACCTTTTTTTTTTTTTGACCTTCGAGGGGACGCCACGGGCAAACTGGTGGGAATCGGGAAAAACTTAAATGATGAAAGTTGTAGTACTCGAAGACCACTACTGGCATGCCAACTTTCATTCGAAACAGTTGAAAACCCGAGGAGCTCGATGCCCAAATTATTGATTTTTATTGACATTTTCTAAGTTCGTGACCCTGTGACCTTGACCTTGGGACAAAAATGAAAAATCGAGCTCCGTGGGGCTATGCAGGTGCCATTGGGCTTACCAAATACCGAAACCCCTGCCGGATTCGACAAACCCCCTTGGAGAAGATGTAACTTGAAATCGGCTACCCCCTAAAAACACATGTTTTTTGGGCGTGGCTTCACCCATAATGGGCGCAACATGCCTATTCTCAGGAAAACACAACTAGATCATGATATAAACCTCCCACCCAAATTTTATCAGGATCGGATCAAAACCCACGGAGCTATGCTCGGGACAGACAGACAGACAGACAGACAGACAAGCCGGTAGGCGGTGATGGGTCGCCGAGCATGGAAACTAGAAAATATAGAGCAAAATGGATGTCATATAGCGGATAGGGAATCACCTTAAGATTATGCATATCAAATCTCATCCAGTTCCATCGACTGATAACGACTCGGTATCAATTTGAATGAAAAGTAACGAAAATGCGGTTTGAAATCGGAAATCCCCAAAGTTCGAGGGGGTGCTGTGGGTGAACAAAGATCTAAATCGAAAATCCGGCTCGATCGTTTGTGCACAATGTATTCCGGACGATTAGTGTGAATTTTCACGACCATCCGACCATAACCACAGGAGGAGTAGCATTTGGCGCGAAGGCACCTCCAGCTCTCGCATATTATCGATTTTTACACTAATTGACCTTTGACCCCTGACCTAAGCGAAATCGGTCAATACATCCTGAGGCAAAGTTGTAGTACTCATTGAGTACCATGAACCTGCAAAGTTTCATTCATATCGATCACCTGGTCGCTCGGGGGCCTTCAATTTTCGCCAATTTTCGCGCATACCCTAATTGTAGGGGGCGCTGCAGATAAAGTATTCCATATATCACAAAACCCGGAATACATTTGATAGAGCATCACCTGTAGATCATTCGTGCCAAATTTCATAACCCTACATGGGATAATGGCTTTAGGAATTGATTTCGCGTGAACGGTACCGATTTTGAAGATTTTTCGGTTGTTGCTGGAGAACCAAAGCGTCCCGAGCAACCATCACAATTTCCAAAGCACGAGGTCATAAGATGTACCTACCACCCGAGTTTGGTCAAAATCAGCCCACGTTTACTACCAATTATGCTGATAACAAACGAACAAACATCCAAACAAACAGACAGAATTACTGACAATAAGGGTCACCGATGTTGGCGACCCAATAATTCCAGCAATGTGTGTGTGTGTGTGTGTGTGTGTGTGTGTGTGTGTGTGTGTGTGTCTGTCTGTCTGTCTGTGACCACTGTTTCATATGACCACATGGACAACCACTGGCCCGATCTAATTGAAACTTGCCAGGTATATTGCTGGGGCCCTGAGTATGTACCTTTTCAAGGTTTGATATTAATCGGACAAGTGGTTCCCAAGTTTTGGCCATTTATTTACCAAACCAATGAGAGGACACGTTGCTGCGTAGGCGTGGCCGATGGGGAAAGGCGCCTTAGTTACCAATGACAGGACACGTTGCTTGGCGTTTTGCACCCACAGTATCTATCTTCTATCTATCTATAATTCCAGCAATCTCTGTTTGTTTGCCTTTCAAAAGGTTCGAAATTAATCGGACAAGTGGTTCCAAAGTTATGGCCAAGTTAGAGCGCGTTCCCCATTACGGGTTACAACGTACGGACTTCCGGATAGTGATGACTTACTGTATTCAAATAATTTCTCGATTTCTTATGCGCATTTCTTGATAAACACAATGCCCCAATCCAGTCATCGTTTACGAGAGTGAAGGAACGGCCTGTGTGGTTTTTTCTGGCACGCGAGAGCGAAGGAACGGCCTGTGTGGTTGTTGTTTCTGACACGCGGTTTGAAAGTTCCTTTTTTTTTTGCACGTACGGCCACGCACGTACAGACATGCGAGAGCGAAGGAACGGCCTGTGTGGTTGTTGTTTCTGGCACGCGAGAGCGAAGGAACGGCCTGTGGTTGTTGTTTCTGGCATGCGAGAGCGAAGGAACGGCCTGTGTGGTTGTTGTTTCTGGCACGCGAGAGCGAAGGAACGGCCTGTGGTTGTTGTTTCTGGCACACGAGAGCGAAGGAACGGCCTGTGGTTGTTGTTTCTGGCACGCGAGAGCGAAGGAACGGCCTGTGTGTTTTTTTCTGGCACGCGAGAGCGAAGGAACAGCCTGTGTGGTTGTTGTTTCTGGCACGCGAGAGCGAAGGAACGGCCTGTGTGGTTGTTGTTTCTGGCACGCGAGAGCGAAGGAACGGCCTGTGGTTGTTGTTTCTGGCATGCGAGAGCGAAGGAACGGCCTGTGTGGTTGTTGTTTCTGGCACGCGAGAGCGAAGGAACGGCCTGTGGTTGTTGTTTCTGGCACGCGAGAGCGAAGGAACGGCCTGTGTGGTTGTTGTTTCTGGCACGCGAGAGCGAAGGAACGGCCTGTGTGGTTGTTGTTTCTGGCACGCGAGAGCGAAGGAACGGCCTGTGGTTGTTGTTTCTGGCATGCGAGAGCGAAGGAACGGCCTGTGTGGTTGTTGTTTCTGGCACGCGAGAGCGAAGGAACGGCCTGTGTGGTTGTTGTTTCTGGCACGCGAGAGCGAAGGAACGGCCTGTGTGGTTGTTGTTTCTGGCACGCGGTTTGAATTTTTTTTTTTTTTTTTGCACGTACGGCCACGCACGTTATGTAAATTGAATCAAGAACGAGTGATCGGACAGAGCTCTTCATTCAATAGTTTACAGGGTATGGTGATTTTAATGGAAAACTTCAAAGTTCTAAAATGAAACGATTATTGCCATTGTAATGGGGTTGCTAGGCAACACCAAGAGGCGGCGTTTATGATTCTCAAGCATTGGCCAATGAAATTCCAGTTGAAATCCACGCAATGTCTTTGCTGCAACAACCTTTACATTCCATACAATCCCACTCGGTGAAATGTTCATGTGTGTGTTTTAACATTGTCTCTTTATAACTATGGTTACAGTTTGCGTAACTCTTAAAAAATTGTAAATTGTACAGTTATTTGGGATATTAAACACGTTCTTGTGGATAAAATACGATCACAAATGAAGGATTTTAAAATGGTACGTGCTGCTTCCTTGCTTGATGTTCGACAATTAAAAGGATGGAGTACGGACGAACAAGCACAAGTTGACAATACCAGCGAACGTTTGATGTTCCGACTGCTCTTCTACTGCATTGAAGATCCTTTGAAAGATCCAAAAAAGGACAACAACAACAACAAAACCGGCTTGGATCGAAAATGGACGTTATTAAGCACGTGACTCTTTTCTGACCAATGAGAGATTCTGCAGTAACATTCCAATATCAACCAACCCTCCTCCTCCTCTCCCCCCAAGAGGAATCGCGCACGAAGTAATGTACTCAATCGACCTGTTTCTGACAATTGAAGGTTTGTTTTCTTTTTATTTGCATTCAGTAATATCCGGATTTGTCGTTTGAACTCAAAACCGTTTATATTTTGGAATCCTCGAAAGAAGATGTATCCATGTTTAAAATTAGCACGGTTGCAACCTTCTGTCATTTTTGTATATCAAGTGCGACTCACCACGAATGTAACACGAGATTTAATCGCGGAATGTTTAATATAATAACTTCGTATTAAACGGTAAAAAATACAAACGAACGACACAAAGAAGGACGTCGTTGGCGGAGCGAAGCGCGATGGCGGAACAGGGCATGGACGGTGAGATGTGTGAGATGAGGAACTTTTTTGCGGTTGAAAGCGCTTTGTTATTTTTTTTTTAATACCGATCTGCTGTGTTCATAGTTTTTCCATGATCGTGGAGTCGGTCGGGACACGCAGGTTGTTTGCGCCGTTGCGGTGATCGTTGTGCGCTCCGACTGGTCACTTCCGGTTTAACAAGCGACGGCGTCGTTCCGTGGAAGCGGTCTCAGGGTGTGCAATTCGTGGGGAAATGATCCTTAACGGTGAAGGAAACTATGAGGAACAGCGTCGGTAATAAGACCACATTGACAGGCATCCTTACCTCTCGGACGTGTTTGTCATACACACACATTGCTGTCTGGGAATCCACACAAACACGAATGGCGAGACGGCTCCCTTTAGGTGAAAGGTTGGACTGAATCGGCCCAAGGGCAACACGAAGCGTGTCGCTGGCTGGCTGGACCCTCTTGATGGACCCCCTTGATGGACCCCCTTGATGGACCCCCTTGATGGACCACCTTGATGGACCACCCTCTTGATGGACCACCTTGATGGACCACCCTCTTGATGGACCACCTTGATGGACCACCTTGATGGACCACCTTGATGGACCACCTTGATGGACCACCTTGATGGACCACCTTGATGGACCACCTTGATGGACCACCCTCTTGATGGACCACCCTCTTGATGGACCACCCTCTTGATGGACCACCTTGATGGACCACCCTCTTGATGGACCACCTTGATGGACCACCCTCTTGATGGACCACCTTGATGGACCACCCTCTTGATGGACCACCTTGATGGACCACCCTGATGGACCACCCTCTTGATGGACCACCCTCTTGATGGACCACCCTCTTGATGGACCACCCTCTTGATGGACCACCCTCTTGATGGACCCCCTTGATAGACCACCCTCTTGATGGACCACCTTGATGGACCACCTTGATGGACCACCTTGATGGACCACCCTCTTGATGGACCACCTTGATGGACCACCTTGATGGACCACCCTCTTGATGGACCACCTTGATGGACCACCTTGATGGACCACCTTGATGGACCACCTTGATGGACCACCTTGATGGACCACCTTGATGGACCACCCTCTTGATGGACCACCCTCTTGATGGACCACCCTCTTGATGGACCACCCTCTTGATGGACCACCCTCTTGATGGACCACCTTGATGGACCACCTTGATGGACCACCTTGATGGACCACCTTGATGGACCACCTTGATGGACCACCTTGATGGACCACCCTCTTGATGGACCACCTTGATGGACCCTCTTGATGGACCCTCTTGATGGACCCCCTTGATGGACCACCTTGATGGACCCTCTTGATGGACCCCCTTCCGACTTTGGAACGGGTACAGCTATTGAATAAAAATATAAACTCCAATATATTTAATCTTACTTTATTACTTCCAATCAATACAAACCGAATAACATTTTCTTTCCATTTCATATTATCAAACAGCTTTCAGAATTCATTTCATATTTGACATTGTAACTTAATGCGAAACTTTAACAAAAAAAAGAAAAACAAATTTTATGAACAAAGTCGAGGCTCAAGGAGGAGTGAGATGACAGAATGCACAAAGCAACACAACGGCTTCATCAATGGGACAACAAGGGACGGAATGTAGGACAGGAGAGGGAAAGAAACTTAATAACCTGGAAACGCAAAGAGTCTGACACAACAAACTGTACATCCAATAAGAGTCTGACACAACAAACTCTACATCCAATAAGAGTCTGACACAACAAACTGTACATCCAATAAGAGTCTGACACAACAAACTGTACATCCAATAAGAGTCTGACACAACAAACTGTACATCCAATAAGAGTCTGACACAACAAACTGTACATCCAATAAGAGTCTGACACAACAAACTGTACATCCAATAAGAGTCTGACACAACAAACTGTACATCCAATAAGAGTCTGACACAAACTGTACATCCAATAAGAGTCTGACACAACAAACTGTACATCCAATAAGAGTCTGACACAACAAACTGTACATCCAACATGAGTGTGACACAACAAACTGTACATCCAACATGAGTGTGACACAACAAACTGTACATCCAACATGAATGTGACACAACAAACTGTACATCCAATAAGAGTCTGACACAACAAACTGTACATCCAATAAGAGTCTGACACAACAAACTGTACATCCAATAAGAGTCTGACACAACAAACTGTACATCCAATAAGAGTCTGACACAACAAACTGTACATCCAACATGAGTGTGACACAACAAACTGTACATCCAACATGAATGTGACACAACAAACTGTACATCCAATAAGAGTCTGACACAACAAACTGTACATCCAACATGAGTGTGACACAACAAACTGTACATCCAATAAGAGTCTGACACAACAAACTCTACATCCAATAAGAGTCTGACACAACAAACTGTACATCCAATAAGAGTCTGACACAACAAACTGTACATCCAATAAGAGTCTGACACAACAAACTGTACATCCAATAAGAGTCTGACACAACAAACTGTACATCCAATAAGAGTCTGACACAACAAACTGTACATCCAATAAGAGTCTGACACAACAAACTGTACATCCAATAAGAGTCTGACACAAACTGTACATCCAATAAGAGTCTGACACAACAAACTGTACATCCAATAAGAGTCTGACACAACAAACTGTACATCCAACATGAGTGTGACACAACAAACTGTACATCCAACATGAGTGTGACACAACAAACTGTACATCCAACATGAATGTGACACAACAAACTGTACATCCAATAAGAGTCTGACACAACAAACTGTACATCCAATAAGAGTCTGACACAACAAACTGTACATCCAATAAGAGTCTGACACAACAAACTGTACATCCAATAAGAGTCTGACACAACAAACTGTACATCCAACATGAGTGTGACACAACAAACTGTACATCCAACATGAATGTGACACAACAAACTGTACATCCAATAAGAGTCTGACACAACAAACTGTACATCCAACATGAGTGTGACACAACAAACTGTACATCCAATAAGAGTCTGACACAACAAACTGTACATCCAATAAGATCTGACACAACAAACTGTACATCCAATAAGATCTGACACAACAAACTGTACATCCAATAAGATCTGACACAACAAACTGCACATCCAATAAGATCTGACACAACAAACTGTACATCCAATAAGAGTCTGACACAACAAACTGTACATCCAATAAGAGTCTGACACAACAAACTGTACATCCAATAAGAGTCTGACACAACAAACTGTACATCCAATAAGATCTGACACAACAAACTGTACATCCAATAAGAGTCTGACACAACAAACTGTACATCCAATAAGAGTCTGACACAACAAACTGTACATCCAATAAGAGTCTGACGCAACAAACTGCACATCCAATAAGAGTCTGACACAACAAACTGTACATCCAATAAGAGTCTGACACAACAAACTGTACATCCAATAAGATCTGACACAACAAACTGTACATCCAATAAGAGTCTGACGCAACAAACTGTACATCCAATAAGAGTCTGACACAACAAACTGTACATCCAATAAGAGTCTGACACAACAAACTGTACATCCAATAAGAGTCTGACACAACAAACTGTACATCCAACAAGAGTCTGACACAACAAACTGTACATCCAATAAGATCTGACACAAACTGTACATCCAACATGAGTGTGACACAACAAACTGTACATCCAATAAGAGTCTGACACAACAAACTGTACATCTAATAAGATCTGACACAACAAACTGTACATCCAATAAGAGTCTGACGCAACAAACTGTACATCCAATAAGAGTCTGACGCAACAAACTGTACATCCAATAAGAGTCTGACACAACAAACTGTACATCCAATAAGAGTCTGACACAACAAACTGTACATCCAATAAGAGTCTGACGCAACAAACTGTACATCCAATAAGAGTCTGACAACAAACTGTACATCCAATAAGAGTCTGACACAACAAACTGTACATCCAATAAGAGTCTGACACAACAAACTGTACATCCAATAAGAGTCTGACACAACAAACTGTACATCCAATAAGATCTGACACAAACTGTACATCCAACATGAGTGTGACACAACAAACTGTACATCCAATAAGAGTCTGACACAACAAACTGTACATCCAATAAGATCTGACACAACAAACTGTACATCCAATAAGAGTCTGACGCAACAAACTGCACATCCAATAAGAGTCTGACACAACAAACTGTACATCCAATAAGAGTCTGACACAACAAACTGTACATCCAATAAGATCTGACACAACAAACTGTACATCCAATAAGAGTCTGACACAACAAACTGTACATCCAATAAGAGTCTGACACAACAAACTGTACATCCAATAAGAGTCTGACACAACAAACTGCACATCCAATAAGAGTCTGACACAACAAACTGTACATCCAATAAGAGTCTGACACAACAAACTGTACATCCAACAAGAGTCTGACGCAACAAACTGCACATCCAATAAGAGTCTGACACAACAAACTGTACATCCAATAAGAGTCTGACACAACAAACTGTACATCCAATAAGAGTCTGACACAACAAACTGTACATCCAACAAGAGTCTGACACAACAAACTGTACATCCAATAAGATCTGACACAAACTGTACATCCAACATGAGTGTGACACAACAAACTGTACATCCAATAAGAGTCTGACACAACAAACTGTACATCCAATAAGATCTGACACAACAAACTGTACATCCAATAAGAGTCTGACACAACAAACTGTACATCCAATAAGATCTGACACAACAAACTGTACATCCAATAAGAGTCTGACACAACAAACTGTACATCCAATAAGAGTCTGACACAACAAACTGTACATCCAATAAGATCTGACACAACAAACTGTACATCCAATAAGAGTCTGACACAACAAACTGTACATCCAATAAGAGTCTGACACAACAAACTGTACATCCAATAAGAGTCTGACACAACAAACTGCACATCCAATAAGAGTCTGACACAACAAACTGTACATCCAATAAGAGTCTGACACAACAAACTGTACATCCAATAAGAGTTTGACACAACAAACTGTACATCCAATAATAGTCTGACGCAACAAACTGTACATCCAATAAGAGTCTGACGCAACAAACTGTACATCCAATAAGAGTCTGACACAACAAACTGTACATCCAATAAGAGTCTGACACAACAAACTGTACATCCAATAAGATCTGACACAACAAACTGTACATCCAATAAGAGTCTGACGCAACAAACTGTACATCCAATAAGATCTGACACAAACTGTACATCCAACATGAGTGTGACACAACAAACTGTACATCCAATAAGAGTCTGACACAACAAACTGTACATCCAATAAGATCTGACACAACAAACTGTACATCCAATAAGAGTCTGACGCAACAAACTGTACATCCAATAAGATCTGACACAAACTGTACATCCAACATGAGTGTGACACAACAAACTGTACATCCAATAAGAGTCTGACACAACAAACTGTACATCCAATAAGATCTGACACAACAAACTGTACATCCAACATGAGTGTGACACAACAAACTGTACATCCAATAAGAGTCTGACACAACAAACTGTACATCCAATAAGATCTGACACAACAAACTGTACATCCAATAAGATCTGACACAACAAACTGTACATCCAATAAGAGTCTGACACAACAAACTGTACATACAATAAGAGTCTGACACAACAAACTGTACATCCAATAAGAGTCTGACGCAACAAACTGTACATCCAATAAGAGTCTGACACAACAAACTGTACATCCAATAAGAGTCTGACGCAACAAACTGTACATCCAATAAGAGTCTGACACAACAAACTGTACATCCAATAAGAGTCTGACACAACAAACTGTACATCCAATAAGAGTCTGACACAACAAACTGTACATCCAATAAGAGTCTGACACAACAAACTGTACATCCAACAAGAGTCTGACACAACAAACTGTACATCCAATAAGAGTCTGACACAACAAACTGTACATCCAATAAGAGTCTGACACAACAAACTGTACATCCAATAAGATCTGACGCAACAAACTGTACATCCAATAAGAGTCTGACACAACAAACTGTACATCCAATAAGAGTCTGACACAACAAACTGTACATCCAATAAGATCTGACACAACAAACTGTACATCCAACATGAGTGTGACACAACAAACTGTACATCCAATAAGAGTCTGACACAACAAACTGTACATCCAATAAGAGTCTGACACAACAAACTGTACATCCAATAAGAGTCTGACTCAACAAACTGTACATCCAATAAGATCTGACACAACAAACTGTACATCCAATAAGTCTGACACAACAAACTGTACATCCAATAAGAGTCTGACACAACAAACTGTACATCCAATAAGAGTCTGACACAACAAACTGTACATCCAATAAGAGTCTGACACAACAAACTGTACATCCAATAAGAGTCTGACACAACAAACTGTACATCCAATAAGAGTCTGACTCAACAAACTGTACATCCAATAAGATCTGACACAACAAACTGTACATCCAATAAGTCTGACACAACAAACTGTACATCCAATAAGTCTGACACAACAAACTGTACATCCAATAAGAGTCTGACACAACAAACTGTACATCCAATAAGAGTCTGACACAACAAACTGTACATCCAATAAGAGTCTGACACAACAAACTGTACATCCAATAAGAGTCTGACACAACAAACTGTACATCCAATAAGAGTCTGACACAACAAACTGTACATCCAATAAGAGTCTGACACAACAAACTGTACATACAATAAGAGTCTGACACAACACACTGTACATCCAATAAGAGTCTGACACAACAAACTGTACATCCAATAAGAGTCTGACACAACAAACTGTACATCCAATAAGAGTGACACAACAAACTGTACATACAATAAGAGTCTGACACAACACACTGTACATCCAATAAGAGTCTGACACAACAAACTGTACAAACAATAAGAGTCTGACACAACACACTGTACATACAATAAGAGTCTGACACAACAAACTGTACAAACAATGAGTCCATCACAATTAATAGTACAACCATCAGAGGAAATGAGCACTTGGATCTTCCCATCAGGTCAGGAAGATCCCATTTTTAAACTATAAGGACACTCGGTCGAGCGCATACCTTCGCCACGCAATGCCTGATCCAGTCAAACATATCGGGCCCAATAATTTTTTCAAATATCACGCGATTTTTATCGTTTTTGGTCCCATTTCTCAATGGTGAAGAATCACTTTATAAATTAAAAAAATTTATCTTCTCCGGATTCGAATCTTCACCTCGATCGAATCAATTCATCGTCGTCACATACCCAACCTGTCCACCAAGTTTCGTCTCAATCCGTCTGTAACTTTTTCAGATATCCTGGTCACAGACAGATAGATAGACGGGGTGAAAACATAACCTCTGTCCACCTTCGGTGGTGGAGGTAACTAGTCTTGAAAGCCAGGTGGTGACTGCTCATGTCATGTTGTAATAGGATCTTCCTTGACACGTCTCTCCTTGCAGTTTGCTCGTCAATGAGTTTGAGTCAAACGTATTGTTTCGCACAACTAAACAAACAAACAAAAAATCTGGTTTGCATGTTTTCTGGTTTTCCTTCCTGTCATTACTTTTGAGCTCGTTGCATCTTTTATTTACCATGCAGTGGACTGGCAGGAAGAGTCTGAGGAATCTGGAGATGAGCGACGCAAGGGAAGACCGGAGAGACGTTCGGTTTTGACAGAAGAGCAAGGTGAGAATGAGCCAAATATGTATCAGTCGGGCACCTGAACCAGGCCCATAAATACAACTCTGTCGTGCAGGAAGATTAAATCAGTGGAAGCGCAGATCATCACGATTTTGAAAATCCCGTTCCTCGTGAATTTTTACAATCTTTGCGTTCTCTGAATATGGAAAATAATTTTGATCAAAATATTGTTGCGGTTATGGAAAAGACGACCATGCATTCAGACGCGTAGGATTTTCCCAGATAGATATTTCTTTAGTTTATGTGAGACAGATTCTTGCCCTTTTGTATGGAGAGATATTTTGGGAGGGACATGTGTCATGAGTTGGCATATTCAATTTCTCTTTAATCCCTCTGTCCATCAATCCATCGTTTGACCCTTACTTAGCTCCAGCTACCCATCCATCGCCGGTACCTCACTCTTTGCATTTCGAACCCTGTGACTCCGATGGAAGCTTCACTTCACCTGAATCCACCCTTTCATTCCTCCATGTTAAACCCCTCCCCTCATCCTTTCACCTCAAAACCTCCACTTTACACCAACCCTTCAAACCTCCCTTGCTCCATTTCCATTCCACATCCGAAACCACCCCCCTACTACGCACATCACACATTTACCATCCATTCATCCACTGGGACCATGCTCTGTGCAGAGCGTTGGTGTTGCTTAAACAGTCTCCTTGGCTGTTCGGCACAATCCTGGACGGGTCGCCACTCCGACATAGTATACCAGCATGCTGGCACTCATTTTGCTGACCTCGGAAGGATGACAGGCCGAGTTAAACCCACCTGGTATTAATTCAACAGCTGAGCGGGATTTGAACTCAGGACCCTCGGATCCCAAGCCCACCACCCTAACCATAAAGCCAACACCAGGCATACAAATTTACTGATTACTTCAAGACAACAGACCTGAATTACCAGTTAACTTGTACAAGCGATTCTTAATCGGATGCTTGCACACTGTGGAATGAAATAGACCCTTATTTTCACAGCCCTCAAAACTCCCGTTTCAACCACAACAGAGCCAAAGGATCACTCGTGCTGCAGCTATTGCTGCAACTGACATCGTGCAATGGAAGCAACAACAACCCCATCCCCTCTCGGCATTGTAAGAGCAGATCAGTTTGACTTCCATGGAGAGTGGATGTGAAAACCTCTGAAGCTTCTGATATTTGAGAGCCTGAGTGGATGAAGTTGGGGATGAAAGGTGATAACTCTTCACGCTCGAGATTCCGGGTACCTTTTTCACAGAGATCTCGGCTCTGCTCTCGGACTTTCCACGTAGATCGGCAAGCACTCTCATGAACCAAGCATCTGATTCATCACGTGTCTCACTCTACCAAGTGCTTCAGTCTGCCGGGCACTACGATTCTCCACCCATCTCTCCTGCGAGAGCTCTTTACGTTCGATACTCCACTTGCCCCGTCTGCCGGGAGGTTTTGGCTTGTAGTGCTCTGATCCACCACACGTTGCCTGCCAGGAGTGCTCTCGATTCAAGCTCAAGCTCTCCTTACCACAAGTCCTTTGGCCAAGCCTGTGCTCACATCTGCCTGTTCAGACTGCGAGAGCCACGAATGCGAGAGCCTGCTTGCATACTGCGTGGGTCTGTACCCAGCATGAGCTGTGCAAATCTGCACACTGCATGGGTCTACACACGGCACGAGCTTACACAAATCTGTGTAAGGTGAGGCAGGAGCCATACTCATGCTTTGCTCTGCATGAGGTCTACTTTCTTATTATCTACCTTTCACTGGAATGATTGATGGTGTGCTATGTCCTGTGTATAGACTAGGTTAAGACCATGTAAGTGGGCTCTGTAAGTGTTAATTGCTGTTCTCTTGTGCCTTTTCATTGTGATTTCTGTCTATCCATTGTAAATAAATGCTCATGATTGCTATCATAAATACCTACCATTACTGATTGAATAAACCTTGTTAACCTCCGCCATCGAAGATCGGAGGTTACTGTTTTTACCCCTCTCTGTTTGTTTGTTTGTTTGTTTGTGAACAGTATTACGGAAAAACTCCTCAACGGATTTCGACAAAACTTGGTGGGGAGATTAGGTATGGTCCAAGGATCATGCCATCAGATTTTGGACGTGGTCCAAAATCCAATATGGCCGCTATGGCGGCCATTAAAAAAAAAATTTGAATTTTTTTTTTGCATTTCTACATGTTTTAAGTGATTTCCAACCCCCTCCCCCCCAAAAAAAATTTTTTTGCAACTTTTTTTTCAACAAAATTTCGATATATATATTTTTTTTTTTTGCATTTCTACATGTTATAAGTGATATTTGGACAAGTGGAGAAGATCACGAGGCCGGTGGTAAGTGTGAAACGCGTGAAATGTGTGTCCTTTGAAGATGTCGATGACGCGCTCATCATCTGGTTTCGGCAAATGTCGGCTCAGCCAAATATTCGGTTGGACGGTGAAATGTTGCTGCTGAAGGCACGTTTATTCGCTGCGGACCTTCGGCATGATGATGCCGAGACCTTGCCGATGCACTGGATAGACAGATTCAAAGTGAGGTGGGGAATCGGCAAGGTCAAGAGGTGCGGCGAATCAGGCAGCGGGATTCGCCGATACTGTCTGGATGTGATGCGCCGATACTGTCTTTTGGTGGAGGATTACCCAGACAACATCATGGAATACAATGACCGGTTTGAGTCCTTTCTCCTGCACCAGATGCCCAAGAGTTTGAGGCAGTCAAACATAACGGATTATTTCGCGAAGGAGTAAAGGATCAATCGAGCTTCGTGTTGAAGTCCGATCATGGTTTTACATTGGCTTGTTTTGTACATCACCGCACTCACTTACACATCGGTATTGAGTGGTAATCATCACCACGATGACTGTGTGTGTCATGTAATTTGTCACCATACCATCACCGATGGTATATGAGTTGTCTTACAGTTGTTCATTATCTTTACTTTTGATAAACTGATTCATGAATTCCATCTTTGCTTGATCACTTTCCAACTCACCAATGAACCCCCACCTATGCCCCGAGGATTGTGTTTTCCTTTTGGTACAATAGCCGGCTCTCACACATATGTGTCCAGGCCACGCGCGACTTCATCCTTCACCCCACAGTCATCATGAATGTTCGCATACGCGTAAGTCGTCACATTTCTAAGTCGTCACTTTTTTCTCGGTCCAGATGATGACTTGCGCCTCATCTACTGTATATACATATATATATATATATATATATATATATATATATATATATATATATATATATATATATATATATATATATATATATATATATATATATATATACACACACATACATCTATACAGACACATTTTTGAACCGAGGAAGGGGAATGAGATGAAGTTGAGCAAGCTGAAATGACAATACTTGGGAGAAAATCATCAGTGCGAAGCATCAGAGCAGACACAGAATTTGCAAGCTGGCGAGCTGTTGTCTTGGTTTCTCGGCCTGAGCCACATGGACACAATTTCAACAATACACACAACAAGCCATTGTATAAACTTTAGTTGAGAAGATTTTATGATCTCCATTCATAACTTCAACCAACCTGTCTTCAAATAAGCTTTTCCCTTTGAAAACCCTCCAAATACCAAAAAAAAAAGCCAGACCAATTTTGACTCGCCCCCTATAACTCCAATGGTCACGTCCAGCTCACATCCACAGTGCACTGCCAGTGACCCAGCACTTCCTCTCTTCCGTCACACCCTTCAGCATAAGTGAGTGGGCTGGGTTCCAAATCAGTCCTGTAATTGGAATCCAGCCCACTCACCGATACCCAAAATAGCGCAAATGTAAATTTGGTAAAGTCACTAAATGATGAACGTGCTGTTGACAGGACAAGATATGCCTGTCGACATGGGAAGCATTGAACTTGATTCTGATACAGAGGTGAGAGTGTTGTGCACTTTGGGAAATTGCAGAATTGTCCCATTTTATTTGACGTTGACTCACTTTGCATCAAACCTACAATGTATTGACTCTTTCCCTGATTTTTCATGCAGGAGGTGGATTTGAACCATTGCCGCATCGGGAAAATTGAAAGGTTTGAAACTTTGAGAAACGTGCGGGTATGTTGAGAGGAAGCGCTGGTGGTGCAAATCATTTTACTTTTATCTTCCTTGCCTGCTTTGTCGTGCTTGATTATTCACTTGTGCTTTGCTTCGACCATATCGTCGTGAGGATAAAGTCACTTATATTACAGCTTGAGTAACAGTGCTGGATTTTGCATCCATCTGACGTGTACTTACAAGTAGAATTGTATCAAAACATCAATGTGTTATAACTGTACTCTGTCGCCTAGGTGTTGTGCTTGCGTCAGAACGTCATCAAAAAGATTGAAAATCTGGAATCTCTAACGATGCTCCATGAGCTCGACCTCAACGATAACCTTCTGACCAGAATTGAGAACCTTAATGCTTTGGAGTCTTTAGAGTGAGTACCTTACATTACATTTTGTCCTTTAAAATGGTTTAAGAGTTGGTGGATGACTGTTGAGGGGTTTGGTCGTCCATGCTAACACATCTCAAAGTGTCGCCTTGTCTGTGTGTTGAGAATCCTGGATCTGTCCTTCAACTCGCTTCGCAAGATCGAAGGGTTGGAGAGACTCAGAAATTTAAAGAAGCTTTTCTTGGTGAACAACAAAATCGTCAAAATTGACAAGCTGGAGCACCTTCAGGGGTTGGAGATGTTGGAGCTGGGTTCAAATCGCATTCGGGTTTGTCATGCCTGCTTTTGCACGTTGTCTCTGCAACATTTCTTTGGAAATTGATGACTTGTCAGACAGATTCTGTAATGGGTACTTATTGTACTTGCTGTTTTGGAGACATAGATGTCATGGACGTCGGCGTAAGAGGGGTACAGCTCCAAAAGCAAATACATATGAGATGATTTCTTTTTTGGTTGAGGCTTTTTGTCACAAGGTTCTTATAAGGAGGTCTCCTGCCAAAAGTGATGTTAGTATCGTGAGTTATTGATTTGTGAGTTTTCGAACAAGTAGGTGGATAAGCTTCAGCTACATTCAAGTTTTAGGGGCTCCTGTATTGAGAGTTTGTTGCCAGAAAAAGTTATAAAGAAAATCGAATTGAAAGTGTATTTCACTTTCACCAAGATTGTGGGCCAATCATTACTTAATGATGGTAAATTTCTTAAAACTCTGAGTATAGATGCAGTTCGAGATATTTTAGCAAGTGACTGTGCATGTTCCTCTTCAACATTTTTATTATGATCCATGTGGGCACGTGATGTCTGAGGATTTCAATATTATTAGTCCCCTAGTGGTTTCACGAGAGGAGAATATAGGTTTGCTCTCTGAATGTCCATCTGTCCCACCGGTGGTTTTTCAGACTCCCCCCCCCCCCAATACCTTTTAAAATATTGAACTGAAACTTGGTACATGGCTTTATTATAAGTTACAGAACAACTTTAAGTTTCAGGGCATTTTGTCAATTTTTCACAGTTATGCCTTTTTTGGACTTAGAAAATATCACATTGGGAGGGGACATGTATTAGAAAGCAGTTCTTGCTCTTGTTAGTAATCGTGATATCAGGGATCTTGTGAAAATGGGAGTCAAATATAGGGAACCGGTGATTCGGCCATGGAGTTGTTTTAGATCTTCTATTGTTGATTCCGTTTCTGAGCTAGTTTGTAAAATATGTGAAAGGTTTCGGTTATCTACAAAAGGTTTCGTACGTGGCATGATAGGGTTGTGGATATTTTGGACAAAAGGATTAATTTTTTTAGTAGTCGAGGCTTGTTTTCCCAGGATAGGTCAAGACCATTGTTGAGTAAGCTTAGTGTTTGTAAGGATACAAGGAAATATAACACAGGTGGAGGCTATTCAGCCCAGCATGCCTGTGTGAACGCCATACTAATTTATCAACACAAGATCCAAAGAAGAAAATGCAAAATGTATTATTATTTTTTTAATCTTGTTTCTTTAGTTTTTTTTTAATGAATATTTATTGATTGATTTTACGTGTTTGTATTTTTATTTTTTATTATTTTTATATTTAGGATCTGTATAATAAGCATGTTCTAGCTCTTGCAGATAAAGTAGCCAATAATTTTGTGGTAGTTTCTAAAAACATTTACATGGAGGTTTTATTAAGGGAGTTAGGTATCGATGCAGTTACCTTCACCAGAATCAGAAATCGCACACATTTTCCATGTCAAAAACCTCCCCAAGACATTATAGCTGGGCATCAGGAAGTTTTGAGTAATAATGTTAACATTAAATGTAAAGAGGTAAATTTATGTATTCCCCGTTTTTTTTTCTGGATCCCCAAGCTTCATAAAAACCCATATAAGTTTAGGTTTATAGCGGGAGCTCGGCAATGCACTGTGAAACAATGTTAAGTTTTGGTTAACTCAGGTCTCTGAGTGGTTAGAGAGCAATTAGTAATAATTCTGATATTAACACTTTCTGGAATATTAGTTCCACTTTAGAGTTTTCAGACAGGATAAGATTCCTCAATATTAAGTTTGTTGATGTTTTTGATTTTTCCACTTTGTGTACAAATTTGGATTTAGCACTGGTTTAGGATGCACTCGTTAGTGTTCTTGATAAAGTTTTTAACTCATAAATTTTTATGTGCAAGGTTTGACAAGTTATTCTTTTCCAAGAAAAAAATTAATTGGGTTTTCATTGTTTTGACGAACAATAATTATATATGCTGTTAATTTTGTTTTCTTTAACACTTTTGTATCTTTTTGTGGGAAAATATTTCAACAAATTAAAGGCATTCCAAAGGGAATTTACATGCCTTGATGATAGGAGGAAAAGCATGGGGTAAACTTCCTGGGTCAGATTGCGGTGGTGTGTGGTGGAGTGGGGCTGAGGTGTCATCCATCAGACGGAAGTCTCCTTGGGTTAACCTGAGGCGGACTCTTCAGATGGGTGCCTGGAATGTCCTATCCCTAAGAGAGGATGATCACCTGTGTCGGTCATCATATGAGCTAAGCGTTTGAACATTGGTGTTGCAGCACTCTCTCAGGTTCGGAGACCTGATCGAGGCAAGATCATGGTGGGCAGTAACACCTACTATTGGTCTGGTCGCTCTGATGATTACCATGCCCAAGGAGTTGCTGTAGCTGTGTCCAATAAGCTGACTCCAATGATAATTGAGTAACACCAGTCAACAAGCGTATTATGAGACTAAAGATTCGTCACTCCTTCAGTGTCGTTTCCCTGGTCTCTGGATATGCTCTGATCGAGGTGAGTGATTTCACTGTGACGGACACATTCGATGCCACGCTGGAGTCTGTGGTTGATCAGTGCCCCAGGCGAGATAATCTACCCTTGGGAGATTTCAATGCACTGATGGTTATGAGACGTGTTCATCCCCATGGGTCTGGAACTGTGAACCAGAATCGCACTAAGTTCCTTGACTTTGCAAGAAGTCATGGATTTAGGGTGGCTGGTTTATGGTTTCAGCGCCCACAAGCTCATCGCTGGACTTGGTATTCCAACGCTGGTGGTGTCACAAGGGAGATTGACCATGTGCTCATTGATGGTCGATGGAGGATGATCCAGAACTGCAAGGTCTACTGGAGTGCTCAGTTCCTCAAGACTAACCACATGCTCGTTGTAGTACCTCTGAAGTTGCAGCTTAAAACCAGGCGAATGGTACCATCCCAGCCTTGGCTGGATGTTGGCAAGCTCCAGGATGAGAGGCTCGTTGAGTTTGTGAACAGACTGAGAGGAGATTTGGGGGGGGGGCAGGGTGCTTTGGGGGATCCTGAAGAGTTGTGGAGTGCCTTCAAGACCACCATCCTTGATGTTGCTGATGGATGTCTTGGAACTCACCAGAGGGCAAAGAAGAATTTTGTCTCAAGGGTCACCGGATACCATTGACCACAGTTGCAGGGCCAAGCTGAATGGCAGATCTGAGCTGTTCTGGGAGTTGAGGCGTAAAACCGTGCGCTGAGGGTGGACAAGGAGTCGTATGTGTGAGGAATCTGTGAGGGGGTAGAGCATCACCTGTGGTCAATGATTCTCATCCTGCTTCCAGGAGAATTTGCAGTTTTCATTCCTTCAAGCCCATCTGAGGCAGGAGACAGAGGGTGGTGGACTCTTGACAGAGGAGTCTGAAGTGAAGGCCCGCTGGGCCTGTTACTTTGGGCAGCTGTACCAGGCTGATCCACCAGCTGTCGAGTTGGACATCAGGGGTGTGACAATCCCAATTGCTGATGCTCCAATCAACTGTGGTCCACCTTTGTTTGTGGAAACACAGGCTGCGGTGAACCGGTTGAAATGGGGGTAAATTTCCTGGGATTTGTGGCATCAATGCTGAACTTCTCAAGGTTAGTGGAAATGCTGCACTCATGTCATTGCATGCAGTTCTGTGCTCTGCCTGGAACACAGGCATTGTCCTTACTGACTGGAAGAGGGGCCTTGTTGTCCCTCTTTGGATAGGGAAGGTTGATCGCCAGGACTGCAACACCTACCGAGGGGTGACGCTGTTCTCAATGCCGAGCAAGGTCTTTGCTCAAATAATTTTGATAGGGTTCATCACCATCTGCTTGAGCACCAGCGCCCAGAGCAGTTTGATTCGGTGAACCAGGATGCCCTGTGGAGAATTCTTGTTCTTCGTGGGGTGCCACCGAAACTGATAAATCTGATATCTGAACTATACTCTGGTGCTGAGAGTGCTGTGAGATATGGTGGTTCTATCTTTGACTTATTTCCAGTTGTTACTGGAGTTAATCAGGGGTGTGTACTGGCCCTGACACTTTTCAGCACTTGTTTGGACTGGATTCTGGGGAGGATGTTGGAGAGATCAAGCTGCGGTGCATCGTTTTGGAATGTCAAGATCTCTCACTTTGATTTCGCAGATGATGCAGTCATCTTTGCAGAGACTCTAGACATCCTTTTGGGGGCCCTCGAGTTGCTGAATGAGGAGTCTGAGTCGCTGGGATTATGGGTTTCTTGGGTTTTCCTCTGATCCAGGCTTTCGATGACATCTTGGATGCTGCTATCCTGTCTGTACCGGTTTTTGGTGAGGATGTTGAAGCCACGGAGAGATTCACGTGGCTTGGCAGTGATATTCATGTCTCCACGAGCATTGAGCCAGAGGTCAATGGATGTCTGGGTTGGGCCTGGGGAATCATGGGCCAGATGCATTCACTTGATTATTGGGTGTGGCGCTGTCGGTGCCTGTGCAGGATGATGAAAGTCCGAGTCTTCAGGTCCTTGGTGCTTCCAGTCCTGCTCTATGAATGTGAGACTTGGACTCTGACCAGGGAGCTGAGATAGAGACTCAATACCTTTGGTGCCAGGTATCTTCGGAGAATTATTGGCTATGGCTGGTCGGACTTTGTGTTTGACGAGCGGTTGCTGAGAGAGACTCAAATGAGATTTGTTACCTGAATAGTCCGTGAGCGCCAGCTGTGGCTGTATGAACATGTGGCTCATTTTCCTGACGCTGATCCTGCTCATCAGATTCTCTCAGCGAGGGAGCATCATGAGTGGAGGAGGCCAATGGGCCAACTACGTGCCTTGTGGTTGCAGCAGGTTGATCAGCATCTCAAGGATATGGGGATGTGCCAGGCATCTGCCTGGGGGATGGCCAGGAGTACCGGCGTACTGGTACCGGCGTACTCCCCTGGAGTACCGGTGGAAAGTGGTTGCAGCGATGCGCTGCTGCTGCACATGCTCCCATACTTCACCTATTCCTGCTGGTTGATACTCCTTTGCTATCAGTCTCATTTTGCAATACAACTTTGTCCTGGGGGTTTAAGCTTTGTGGGGAGGGGCTTTCTAAACAATACAGAAAATGTATTTGTTCCACTATTGCATACATCATGGATACTGTACTTAACTTTTGGCAAGTGGAGCCATGCTGAGATGTGAAAAGAATGGGGAGAAATACAAGTCTATCCACACCCTTAATGCTCCTCCATGAGATTTTCACAGGTAAATCTTCTCCCGACACACAGATCCGACTTTGGTTTGCTTACTTGGTGTATTTGGGGAGATTGTAAAATGTTCAGCCTTAATCCATTAAGTCCATCCCTTTTAAATCCCACACATCCTGCATTTCAATTTGGATCTTTTAAACCGCCATGACATTCTTTGCTTGTGATGTATGTGTTTACACATGCTAATAAACAAGGCACGATGAATGTATCAACACGACACTTGGATGTCCCTAATTTTTCAAATACTTTTCCGACTAAAGCAATTACGAGGGTGTGTTGAAAAGTAATGCCTCCTATTCTTTTCTTCAAAAACAGGGAAAGATATTCGAATTAAACAGACAGATACTAACATCTCTCTTTATTCTTCCACAGTGTAGATTTATTTCTCAACATAAACACCTCTGCGGTCCACAAATTTCTGCCAATGTTCAAGTAGTTTTTTGATGCCATCACAATGGAACTGTTAATCCTACTTACTTTACCGGGTGCTTCTGAGTGGCCTCAACTTCTTCGTCGGAAGAAAAATGTTCTCTTCGAAGGTGTTCCTTCAGTTCAGGGAAGAGAGGAATATCTGACGGAGCCAAGTCGGGGTGGTGATCATTTGTGGTGGTCCTCCATTGACCATCTCTTATTCTCACTATCGTAATTGGTACACCCGATTCTCATCTTCAGTCATCTTATCTCCAGTCAGTCATCCCAACTTTGATCTCCAGCAATTCACGCTTCAATGCATTGACAGCATCGTGCTGCCCCCTGCCATCTTGATTGTTGCTCTTATTAGAGCACGTAGCACTGAGACATCTCGTGTCAGAATCACGAAACTTCACATCCATTGGCGGGAAGAACTAATGTGTGGACTGTGCTTCTTTTCATTCAAACATCTTTCCTGTTTTGGAGAAAAATAAAAGGTGGCATTACTTTTCCAACAATGCCTCCTGGAATCTCCTGCACCCAACCGCCTCTTGGATTACCAGAATAATTGTAAAAGTGCAAGTTATATAAAATAGCAGGTCTGCTGCTAAAAGTTATTTATCTACTTGTCATACGTGCCTTTGCTGAAGGGAATTAACTTGTTTCTGCTTTCCAACCTGAACTTCTCTTGTGCAGGTACTCGAGAACTTTGAAAAACTCTTGAGGCTGGAATCGCTCTTTCTTGGCAAGAACAAAATTACAAAATTGCAGAATCTCGATTACTCTACAAACCTGTCGGTGCTCAGCTTACAGGTGTGATAATGTTTTCATTTCTGTATTTTTGTGCTGGAGATGAAGTTGACCCTTTCTTATCATCTCTATTTTTGTTGTCCCGTTGATGCCCTTTCATGCAGAATTAAATCCCTTATTGAGGAATCATACTATATAGTCTAGTTGCCAGATGCATCAAGCAGTCGGTAGATTTATTATGTGGGGATGGCCCAGATACTCCATTGGCTCAATACAACATTAATCCTCCAAAAAAAAAAACCCATCAACCAATATAGAACTTAAAAACCTATAAATTACCTACCAGTCGTCTGCGGAGAATTCCTCATCTAAGAACACTCATTAAGCTTTGGGACATCATCGCTGAACAAGAAAAATGAGACCCAAAAATGCCTGTTTGTCATTCTTCTTATTCTTTTCTGACAGTCTAACTCACAATTGGTTTAAGGTACTCATTTGGTTTAAACACCAATCCACTGTATTTTATACTGGGAAGGTGCAAACTGATCGAAATTTTAATAGCTTGAAAGGATTCCACGAAAAGTATTCAAAACTGCATTCCTTTGTCATGAAATAGGAAGGGATCAGAGGGGTGGGCAGAACTGCGACTGTCAATCAGTCTGATGGGGGCAGGGCCACTAGATATTTGTTCAAGTGCCAAACAGACCTACATAGCTGTGGTTAACTGTGGAATATTATCAGCCCTGTCAATGCAGTGCAGTGATGGGGCCAATTGACAGCAATAACACACATATATTTCTGTAAAGTGCATACTGTTTATAATGGTAGATTGTCTATAAAGTATGTACAGTTCCAATACAACATGAGCACATCGATAAAGTTTTAACTACATTTGTAAATCAGGAGTAGAAGAACATCTTTATCCACCTAATAAAATATTTTGTGTTTATTTGTGTATTTATTTGTCCCCCTTCATTAGGACGATTTGAGTAAGGTTTTAAAGGCCAATCTTTTCACATGACTATGTTCACTACGGTCTATTTTTCAAGATTAAAAAAAAAACTTGAAAAATATTTTTCATAAGAGCAATCATGTTTCTTTAATTGGAAATGTAGATAGTGACTTGCAACTGGGCCTCAAAGGCGGTGTACAGAAGCGTTTCAAAAAACAAGCTTTACAAGGCACAGGGAGGTGAAATTCGCTGCAAATGATGTGTAATGTGTGCAGAGTATAAGAGGTGTTCATTTACATCTGGAGGATGTCCAATAAATAAAGAAGATATAAGCACACCTGACACTAGGCCGAGGCTTCAGACTTTGGCTTGCTCACGAGGCTGTACCATCAAAATGAAACGTCCCAGAAGATAAAGAAAATAGGGTAACATTTGTACAGTTCGTAGTTTAAAATCACGCTTCTTGCTACGGAACATCATATCTTCCAGTCTTTTTGAATATTTCGAATAAAATAATTCCAACCTGTCATTTCTGACAGGATTTTATACTAGTATACAGTACCGGTCAAAAGTTTGGACACACTGACTCATTCAAATTTTTTCTTTATTTTTACGATTTCATACATTGCAGAATCATAGTGATGACATTAAAACTATGAAATAACACATGGAATTATGTAGTAACCAAAAAAGTGTAAAACAAATCAAAATATATTTTAGATTCTTTAAAGTAGCCACCCTTTGCCTTGATGACAGCTTTGCACACTCTTGGCATTCTCTCAACCAGCTTCATGAGGTAGTTACCTGGAATGCTTTTCCCTTAACAGGTGTGCCTTGTTAAAAGTTAATTTGTGAAATTTCTTTCCTTACTAGTGCATGCTTGTACGTGCGTGCCCGTACGTGTGGCCGTACATGCGAAAAAAAAAAACTTTCAAATGGCGTTCCACAAACTACCACACAGGCCGTTCCTTTGCTCACGTGTGCCCGTACGTGCGTGGCCATATGTGCAAAAAAAACAACTTTCAAACAACCACACAGGCCGTTCCTTCGCTCTCGTAAATGACGACTGGATTGGGCCATTGTGTTTATCTATAAATGCGCATAAGAAATCGAGAAATTATTAGAATACAGTAACTCATCACTATCCGGAAGTAGTGCGTGCCCGTACGGAATATTCACATGCATTCCACGAATTATCGCTTGCATTGAAGTAACAACTGCTGTGATACTTACGCACACAGAGTTAATTAAAATCAAGTTTACCTCCCTGTCTTTGCTTGCCATGACATTCGCTGCCATTGACCATTGCCACTCCTATGCCACGGTGAGGCGACAGGGTAGGATTTGTAGGAGACCTGAAAGTACAGTGTCATTAGGTATTCCATGTTCGAATTGTTTTAGTTTTAAAATAGTTGAAAAAAAAAAGTTTGCAAAGCATACCACCAAAATGAGATGTATTTTGTAGGCAAGCATGTTGAGTAGAGCTGAATTCCTTAACACTTTCAAAGGCCACACCGTTTTGACACTTGGAAACAAAAAAAAGTTGTACACTTTTTTTGATAAATTATTTTCAGAACAATTTTTCTTCAATAAATCAATAATAATAAAAATTGTCTAAATGTACACACCTTTATCTCGTTAGCACCTCTTCATAAACAAAATTGCTGAGGAAACGGCGCTTCTTTGTTTCCTCGTCCAGGGCAAGAATGGATCACCTGACACTAATCTGGCTGCTGGATCTGCCAACGCTGATAAATTATTAGTTTTAATGGCCAATTATTCAATTAGCGCCAACGTATTTTGCCTTTTAGCAATGTCATCGCAAGGAAAAACACAAAGAGAAGAGAAGAGAAAAAAAAAAACGTACATACAAAAAAAAAACATTTCAAATAACCACACAGGCCGTTCCTTCGCTCTCGTAAATGACGACTGGATTGGGCCATTGTGTTTATCTATAAATGCGCATAAGAAATCGAGAAATTATTAGAATACAGTGTCATCACTATCCGGAAGTCCGTACGTTGTAACCCGTAATGGGGAACGCGGCTGAGGATCTCTTCTCCAATGGCCACGCCTACCCAGCAACGTGTCCTGTCATTGGTAACTAAATGGCGCATCGGCCATGCCGACGCAGCAACGTGTCCTGTCATTGGTTGGTAAATAAATGGCCATAACTTGGGGAACCACTTGTCCGATTAATATCAAACCTTGAAAAGGCACATACTCAGGTCCTCAGCAATATAGCTGGCAAGTATCAATTAGATCGGACCAGTGGTTGTCGAGAAACAGCGGTCGCAGACACGCACGCACGCACGCACGCACGCACGCACGCACGCACGCACGCACGCACGCACGCACGCACACACACACACACACACACACACACACACACACACACACACACACACACACACACATTGCTGGAATTATAGATAGATTAATGCATTTGAGCCAATCAGTTGTGTTGTGACAAGGTAGGGTTGGTGTACAATAAATAGGCCTATTTGGTAAAAGACCATTATTTTAGCTGTACTGTAGTAGTCCATATTATGGCAAGAACAACTCAACTAAGCAAAGAGAAACGACAGTTCATCATTACTTTAAGACATGAAGGTCAATAAATCCGGAAAATTTCAAGAACTTTGAAAATGTCTTCAAGTGCAGTCGCAAAAACCATCAAGCACTACGATGAATCTGGCTCTCATGAGGACCGCCACAGGAAAGGAAGACCCAAAGTTACCTCTACTGCAGAGGATAAGTTTATTAGAGTTTCCAGCCTCAGAAATTGCCAATTAACTGCACCTCAGAATGCAGCTCAAGTAAATGCTTCACAGAGTTCAAGTAACACACATCTCAACATCAACTGTTCAGAGGAGACTGCATGAATCAGGCCTTCATGGTCGAATTGCTGCAAAGAAACCACAACTGAAGGAGACCAATTAGAAGAAGAGACTTGCTTGGGCCAAGAAACACAAGCAATGGACATTAGACTGGTGGAAATCTGTCATTGGTCTGATTAGTCCAAATTTGAGATTTTTGGTTCCAACCGCCGTGTCTTTGTGAAGCGCAGAGAAGGTGAACGGATGATTTCTGCATGTGTGGTTCCCACCGTGAAGCATGGAGGAGGTGTGATGGTGTGGGGATGCCTTACTGGTGACACTGTTGGCGATTTATTCAGAATTCAAGGCATACTTAACCAGTATGGCAACCATAGCATTCTGCAGCGATACGCCATCCCATCTAGTTTGTGCTTAGTGGGACCATTATTTGTTTTTCAACAGGACAATGACCCAAAACACCTCCAGACTGTGTGAGGACTATTTGACCAAGGAGAGTGATTGAGTGCTGCATCAGATGACCTGGCCTCCACAATCACCTGACATAAACCCAATTGAGATAGTTTGGGAAGAGTTGGACTGCAGAGTGAAGGAAAGGCAGCCAATAAGTGCTCAGCATATGTGGGAACTCTTTCAAGACTGTTGGAAAAGCATTCCAGGTAACTACCTCATGAAGCTGGTTGAGAGAATGCCAAGAGTGTACAAAGCTGTCATGAAGGCAAAGGGTGGCTACTTTAAAGAATCTAAAATATAAAATATATTTTGATTTGTTTAACACTTTTTTGGTTACTCCATAATTCCATGTGTTGTTATTTCATAGTTTTGATGTCTTCACTATAATGATACAATGTAGAAAATAGTAAAAAATAAAGAAAAACTCTTGAATGAGAAGGTGTGTCAAAATTTTTGACTGGTACTTTAATATAGTTCATATAGCAAGTCCACACCCCTTTAAAATTTTTCACCTTTTGTTGGCTTGGAGCCTGGAATTAAATTGCATGAAATCAGGCTTTTTCCACCTTTATTTACACATCGTAACCCACAACTTCCAAGTGATAAACAAATTCCACAAATTTCAGAAAATTAATTCTTAATAAAAAGCTAGAATATCTTGGTTGGATAAGTGTCCACCCCCCTTATAATCACAATTGTAAATTAGCTTCGGTGTAACAAATCACCTTCAAAATCCCATACCAAGTTAATTTGCCTCTACCTGGGTGAAATTGAAGTGATTCTGATTATTTCAGAATAGAATCAGCTGTACGTCTAGGTTTCCTCTGCTGGGTAGTGCATTTCACAACAAAGACTCAACCATGGAAACCAAGGAGCTTTCAAAAGATCTCTGGGATGAAGTTTTGGAAAGGCACAGATCAGGGGCTGGGGATGAAAATATTTCAATGGCCTTGAATATCCCTTGGAGCACAGTCAATTCGATTATTAAGAAGTGGAAAGTGTATGGTAACACCAAGTCCCTGCCTAGATCAGGCCATCCCTCCAAACTGGATGACCAAATAAGGAGGAGACTTATCAGAGAGGTCAGGAATAGGCCAATGGAAACTTTGAAAGAGCCAAACGCATTTATGGCAAAGACTGCTCACTGTGTGCATGTGCCAACAATATCCCAAGCATTCCACAAATCTGTATTGTATGGTAGGGTGGCAAGAAGGATGCCATTACTCAAAAAAGTCAATCTTGAGTCCCATTTGAGGAATGGAAAAAACCATTCTCGAGATTATGAAGCCAAATGGTAAAAAGTTTTGTGGTCCGACAAAACCAAGATGGAAGTTGTTGGCTGAAATGCAAAACGTCACGTTTGGTGCAAACCCAACACAGCACATCACCCAAAGAACACCATCCACATTATGAAGCAGGGTGGTGGCAACATCATGTTATGGGGATGTTTCTCATCAGCAGCGACTGGGGCACTTGTCAGGATAGAAGGGAAAATGGATGAAGCAAAATACAGAAAAATCCTTGAGGAAAACCTGCTGCCCTCTGCAAAAAGCTGAAATTGGGATGGAAGTTCATCTTTCAGCATGACAACGACTCGAAGCACACAGCCAAAGCTGCACTGGAGTGGTTAAGGAACAAAAAGATGTGTCCTTGAGTGGCCCAGTCAGAGCCCCGACCTAAATCCAATCTAAAATCTGTGGCATGACTTGAAGATTGCTGTCCATCAACACTCCCCATGCAGCTGGACTAAGCTTGAACAGTTTTGAACAGATGAATGGGCAAATATTTCCCAATCAAGATGGGGAAAGTTGGTAGAGACCCATCCCAATAGATTCACAGTGGAAATTTCTGTCAAAGGTGCTTCCATTGATTAACTCAGGTTTTTACATTGTCAACTCATTAACTCAGGAGGAGTGGACACTTATCCAACCAAGATATTCAATTTTTGGATTCTTAATTAATTTTCTGAAATTTGGAGAATTTGTTTTTCACTTGGAAGTTGTGGGTTGCAATGTGTAAATAAAGGTGGAAAAGGCCTGATTTCAAGCAATTTAATTCCAGGATATAAGGCAACAAAAGGTGAAAAGTTTGAAAGTTTGCACTGTAAATATGCAATAAACATACACGAGGTCCGTCAAAAAAGTAACGGGACTGAGCCTGCTGTGTACTCCACTTCCACAACTTGAATGAACGGGTTGCGTCACAGTCTTTTGCAACATTCAAGCAATATATATGATTGGTGATGGTTGACTGCGCTCATTGTGTGATTTTTTTTTTTACAGGTCGTGCTTTACACATTGTCGAGTTTGAGTCGTCGTGCTACGAGTCGTGAGCAGAGAGTCAATCTGAAGTTTCTTGCCAAGCTTGGCAAAACACCTTCCGAATCCTTCGCAATGCTGCAGCAAGTCTACGGGGAAGAAACGATGTCACGTACACATGCATTGGAATGGCACAAGAGGTTCAAAGAGGGATGGGAGGAGGTTGAAGATGATCCAGGGTCTGGAAGACCCTCGACGAGCAGAACGGCGGACAACATCGAGCGTGTGAAGAAGATGGTGCATGCAGATCATCGACTCACGGTGCGGATGATTGCTGAGGAACTTTCCATCAACAAGGACACTGTCTGGAGCATCATCACTGAAAATCTCGAACTGTGCAAGATGTGCGCAAAGATGGTCCCCAAGCTGTTGTCCGAGGACCAGAAACAGCAAAGAGTCACTGTCTGTCAAGACATTATCGAGCGCCTCGAGGACGATCCAGACCTGCTCGGGAGAGTCATCACTAGTGATGAATCGTGGATATTCGAATATGATCCCGAGACCAAACGGCAGAGTCGTCAGTGGAAAAGTCCGGCATCACCAAGACCAAAGAAAGCAAGGACGTCAAAGGTCAAGGTGATGGCTCATTGCGTTTTTTGACATCAAGTGCATCTTCGTCCACTTCGCGTTTCTACTACAGGGTCAAACAGTGAATCAATACCTGCACAAGGAGATCCTCTGGCACCTCATGAGATCAGTCCGGGACAAGAGGAGGGATCTGTGGGAAAACAACGCCTAGGTGTTCCACCGTGACAACGCCACTGCTCACAGTGCCCTGAGCATCCGACAGTTTCTGGCGGAGAGGAACGTGCCAACTCTGGAGCAGCCGCCGTATTCGCCAGACTTGGCTCCTTGTGATTTATTCCTATTCCCCAAGCTCAAGGGGGTGATCAAGGGGACCGATTTCCTGATGTTGAGACCATCAAAAGGGCCGTTACGACGGAGCTCCGGAGGATTCCAGAAGAAGCCTTCCAGGGGTGCAACGGAGCGTGGAAGAAGAGGATGATCAAGTGTGTGAGACTGGAGGGAATCTATTTTGAAGGGGACAAGCTGTGATTTCAATCTATTTTTTGGTATAAAATTTCTGTGGTCAGTCCCATTACTTTTTAGACAGACCTCGTGTCCAGACATGCATATATATATATATATATATATATATATATATATATATATATATATATATATATATATACACACACACACACACACACACACACACACACACACACACACACACACACACACACACACACACAAGCCGGTAGGCGACATGGGTGGTCGCTACATAATTGCATACTAGTCATACAGTTTTTGACGGATTGGGCTGAAATTTTTTGACAAAGAGGTTGGTAATAGTGCGCATAAAAGACTGGAAGCTGATTTTTGATTTTCGAAAAAATAAATTTTTTAGGATTTTCAAAAATTTCAAAGTCCCGTTGCTCGGCAACGGTGGCGTCCAGAGCAACTGTGCTCAAAAGCATAGAACTAGATCCTGGTATGAACCTACCAGTCAAGATTCATCGAAATTGGTTGACTCCTCTGGCCTCCAGAGCTGTCCATTACAAACAGACATACAAACAAACAAACATACATACAGACAGATGGAAAATGTGAAAATAAGGGTATTCTTGCGACCACCCAACAAGCCGGTAGGCGACATGGGTGGTCCCTACATAATTGCATACTAGTCATACAGTTTTTGACGGTTTGGGCTGAAATTTTTTTGACAAAGAGGTTGATTATACTACGCATAAAAGCCTGGAAGCCGATTTTTGATTTTCGAAAAAATTAATTTTTTATGATTTTTTCAAAAATTTCAGTCCCGTTGCTAAGCAACGGTGGTGTCCATAGCAACGGTGCTCAAAAGCATAGAACTAGATCCTGGTATGAACCTACCTGTCAAGTTTCTTTTAGGTTTCTATATATATATATATATATATATATATATATGTATATGTATATATGTGCACGGCTCACAAAGTGGGTACACATACTGTTACACAAAGGGCAAAAATAGGGAAACATGAAATGCAACCCATTATGTTAATCTGCATCTATTCAAATAGCTAAATCAAAATTTTTAGCCTGCAGCACGTCCGGTTCTAAAGTTACCACTGAATATATACAACACTGTAAATACACGTTCAAATTTCGAGCTTGGCGTCAGCGTTATGTACGGAATCAGATGAAAAAAACAATGTAAATATTATATTTTGGGATAAGAAACAGATAATTTTTACTCTGCCTCTTAAACAGGCTCAATATGTGACAGGAAAAAGAAAGAAACAACACATTTTGAGAGAGAGAGTCCGATGTTATAAATTACGAAGAAAACACAGACGAGTTCAGTCGCAAAGAAAGCCACACTTGAAAGTGAAACATAACGCTAAAATTGAATCTATTTCTTTCGAACTTTTGAAAATAATCACGTTAAACATGAAAAGAAAAACATAATTCTTACCTCTCGGATCCTCACGAAGCACCCAAAAAATTCTAGCGTTGGTTAAAATGAAGAATTATCAGACAAATGCGAGTCACCTCGTTCGGCTCGGCGTCCTCACACTGGATTCGTACGTTACGGCTCTCACAAATACACAGACACGAAGACAAATGCTGCGCTCGACGGCGAATGGAAATGTGCTGACATGCTTGCAAGTGCCTATTATATCCATCAATCGGGGAAGTTTGCAAGACGGCAATGTTTTCTCATGCTCGTGTTATTTGCGTCCGACGAGAGATGATGATTCGTACATAACGGGACTGACACGAAAATCAAGACGGGATGACTTGCGGTCTGAATTATATTTTGATCACAATTTTGATCTATTTTTTTGCCGTTAGACTCTGTCATATTTCCAAGAAATTAAGGGAGATTTGGAATAAAAATCATAAGAAACATTATCAACACTGGACTCCTTATTTTCCTCGATGCAGTAGACATGAAGCGTTATGTATTAATCCATTATTTCATCAGATATGGTTGATGGCTGAAAATCCGAAGAGGGAGACAGAACATCATCAAAACATAAAAGAGACACCAAAGTTCACATTCTGAGTCACCACACTCAAAACTAGAACGGGCACTCGGTAGAGCGCATACCTTCACCACCGCAACTTTTTTTCCGGGCACATTTGAAAAACGTCATTTTAAAACGTCCATGACGTCACAACCGTCAGTCTGATTGACGTCAAATTTGGTGTGTAACCTCCTTGAAGGCAGTCCAACAAAATGGAATGATAAACACTGAAAAATTAAAAAGTTGAAAAATGACGTCATCTTTTGACGATTTTGACGCACTTCCGGGGACGTCACGTCCAATCGGGGACTACCATTCTGAAAACTCGTAGTTCACTGAACGTTTTAACGTTGGTTTCATGTCAATAACTCTATTAGAACTGAAGCGATGCCTACAAGTATATTTTGACCTTGAGTGTGACCTTGACCTTGACTACAGAGTTAATTGGCAAAACCTGTACATCAATAAACAGATATTTTGGTACTGATCCTAATGCCTGGATTTGGGAGACTTTGATTGATAAATTATATAGATATTTGAATGTAAAATATCAGGACATTTTAGCCACAATTGAAAAACGTCATGTTCAAACGTCAATGACGTCATAACGGTCAGTCCGATCGAACTCAAATTTGGTGTGTGACGTCCTTAAGGTAAGTCCTACAAAACGGTATGATCAAAACTGATGAGATCGAAAATTGAAAATTTACGTCATCTTGTGACGTCATTTAGACGCACTTCCGATGACGTCACATCAAATCCGACACTACATATCCGAAAGATATCTAGTCATGGAACAATATGGTGGTGGTTGCATGTCGATAGCTGTATTATGAAGGAAGTTATGCTCAAAAGAGTGTTTTTGACCTTTTCATGACCTTGACCTTGACCTTTGACCTGATCACTCCCAAAATCTAATCAAATCGTCCTTGGATACTCACGAATCATCCCACCAAATTTCATGCAATTCGGTTTAATACTCTCTGAGTTATGCGAATAACAAACAAACACACATATTCACAAATAAATAAATACACAGCGACCAAAACATAACCTTTCGCAGAATGCGAAGGTAATAACTGTCACGTAAGAAACATACAGTAAAATAAAAATTTTACCAATCAAACAGTAACATTTCTAAGGTGACAATGCCCATATTCTGTTGCTTTAATTCATCTTTCATAAAACAGGAAATGGAGAGTATGATATTGCCAGTTTCTACAGGTTCCCCAAGATGTCCACTTTCATTTCTGACCATTGATGGTTTGTCTGAGTACTTCATAATACCGTAGTTTTATGTGGAATTTCCCACAAACATACCACAGCATACCCACTTTGTGAGCCATGCACATATATATATATATATATATATATATATATATATATATATATATATATATATATATATATATATATATATATATATATATATATACACACAGCTCTGGAAAAAATTAAGAGACCACTGCAAAATTATCAGTTTTTCTGGTTTTACTATTTATAGGTATGTGTTTGAGTAAAATGAACATTTTTGTTTTAGTCTATAAACTACTGACAACATTTCTCCCAAACTCCGAATAAAAATAGTCATTTAGATCATTTATTTGCATAAAATGACAACTGGTCAAAATAACAACAAAGATTCAGTGTTTTCAGACCTCAAATGATACAAACAAAACAAGTTCATATTCATTTTTAAACAACACAATACTAATGTTTTCACTTCGGAAGAGTTCAGAAATCAATATTTTGTGGAATAACCATGATTTTCAATCACAGCTTTCATGCATCTTGGCATGCTCTCCACCAGTCTTTCTAATTGCTGTTGGGTGACTTTATGCCACTCCTGGTGCAAAAATTCAAGCAGCTCGGTTTTGTTTGATGACTTGTGACCATCCATCTTCCTCTTGATCACATTGCAGAGGTTTTCAATAGAGTTCAGGTCTGGAGATTGGGCTGGCCATGACAGGGTCTTGATCTGATGGTCCTCAATCCACAGCTTCATTGACCTGGC
This sequence comes from Eptatretus burgeri, assembly GCF_056783735.1. Taxonomy (NCBI): domain Eukaryota; kingdom Metazoa; phylum Chordata; class Myxini; order Myxiniformes; family Myxinidae; genus Eptatretus; species Eptatretus burgeri. The sequence continues at coordinate 96,712,566 of NC_140970.1, forward strand.
TGTGTGGCATGGAGCATTGTCCTGCTGGAAAAACCAATCCTCAGAGTTGGAGAACATTGTCAGAGCAGAAGGAAGCAAGTATTCTTGCAGGACAACCTTGTACGTGGCTTGATTCATGAGTCCTGCACAAAGACAAATCTGCCCGATTCCAGCCTTGCTGAAGCACCCCCAGATCATCACCGATCCTCCACCAAATTTCACAGTGGGTGCGAGACACTGTGGCTTGTGGGCCTCTCCAGGTCTCCGTCTAAACATTAGACGACCAGGTGTTGGTCAAAGCTGAAAATTGGACTCATCAGAGAAGATGACCTTACTCCAGTCCTCTACGGTCCAATCTTTATGGTCTTTTGCAAACCTCAGCCTGGCTCTTCTTTGCTTCTCATTGATTAAGGGCTTTTTTTCTAGCTTTTCACGACTTCAGCCCTGCCACTCGGAGTCTGGTTCGAATCGTCCTCGCCGTGCACGTCACCCCAGCTGCCGTTTGCCATTCTTTTTGTAGGTCACTTGATGTCATCCTACGGTTGTTGAGTGACATTCGAATGAGTTGGCGGTCATCCCGGTCAATGGAAAGTCGTTTTCGCCCTCTGCCAGTCGTAGCTTTGTTGTCCCCAATGTCTGCTGCTTCACCTTGTTCTTATGAACCGCCGTCTTTGAAATTTTAAGGATGGAAGCAACGTGACGCTCACTGTATCCCTCTGCCAGTAAAGCCAGAATTGAACCCTTCTTTTCCTCACTCAAATCTTTTCTTTTCAACTCTTTTGGCATGGTCAATAGTTATGTATTTGATTCCAATTACTTCTGAGGTACTACGAGCAATGTTTTTGCCATCCAGCTGGTCCTATTGCAAGAGGATAGTGATGACCACATCAGTGGTTTTTATACTTTTCCTTGTTAAATAAGATTCGGTTCAGGAGATCACCTAATCAGTACCTCACTAAGTAGAATGAGGTGTGCCTGTGTTGGAATTCAACAGACACTGGAATGGAATGGCTGCCATACATGTCGAGATGCTGATTGAAATTTTTTTTGGAGTCGTCTCTTATTTTTTTCCAGAGAGAGATATATATATATATATATATATATATATATATATATATATATATATATATATATATATATATATATATATATATATATATATATATATGTGTGTGTGTGTGTGTGTGTATACAGTCATGCGCCACTTAACGACGGGGTTACGTTCTGAGAAACGCGTCGTTAAGCGACGTCGTCGTTGTGCGAACATCTTTTTTTTTTTCGTTTTGGTTTTCGAACATCGTTTTCGAACATCGTACTTACACAAACCTAGACACCGAGGCTCTATGGTATAGCCTATTGCTCCTCGGCTACAAACCTGTACAGCATGTTACTGTATTAAATACTGCAGGCAATTGTAACACAATGGTAATTATTTGTGTTTCTAAACATAGAAAAGGTATAAAATATATATTTTTAAATGGTACACATGTACAGGGCACTTACCATGAATGGCGCTTGCAGGACTGGAAGTTGCTCTGGGTGGGTCGGTGAGTGAGTGGTGAGTGAATGTGAAGGCCTTAATCACTTGTAATTTTGTTTCCAGGTCAATCAGTCGACGTGGCCTCTTACTAGCAACATCAGCAGTGGA
>NC_140970.1:96724192-96799192 GCF_056783735.1 Eptatretus burgeri
GACTTCTTGCAAAGTCGATGAACTTATTGCTATTCTGGTTCACAGTTCCAGACCCATGGGGACTAACTCATGTCTCATAACCATCCATATCAGTTCCACTCGATGCATTGACATCCCCCAAGACTCGAAGAGTTTCTCACCTGGGGCACTGATCAACCACAGACTCGAGCGTGGCATGGAATGCATCATTCACGATGAGATCACTCACCTCAGTTGGAGCATCTACAGATACCAGGGAAACAACACCCAAGGAGTGACGAAGACCCGTCTTATAATACGCTTGTTGACCGGTGTTACCTCAATTATCATTGGAGTCAGCTGGATGGACATAGCCACAGCAAGTCCTTGGGTATTTTTACCATTAGAGTGACCAGACCAATCGTAGGTGTAACCACCCCCATGATCTCACCCCTTTTTGGTCTTTGAACCTCAGAGAGTGCTGCAATACTTATGTTCACACACTTGAGCTCAGATGATAACAGAGACACGTGATCATCCTCTCTTTAGGATGGGACATTCCAAGAACCCACCCAAAAGGACTGCCTCAGGTGGACCCAAGAATACTGCCATCTGGTGGACAACACCTCAGCATCACCCTGCCACACACCACTGCAATCTAACCCATGAAGTTTACCCTGTGCTTTTTCTCCCATCATCAAGGAATGGGGGTCCTGAAGACTTTGCCCCAATCTCATCATCCGGTGAGCTGCCCAGCGAATGGCAGCAGCACAGGAGGTACTCCCATGGAGTGGGTTTTCAGTTTTCTTTGCGTTTGTGGGCTTTGTGGAATGAAGAGTTTTACGGTGACCGGAGTGCAAATCCTGCCACCAACCTCCTAAAAAAGTAACCCAACTGCAGGAGGAAGTCCACAGACACAGTTTGGCACCAGAAATGGATGGCCGTTGGCTCAGAAGGAGCTCCTCCATCCTTTGACAATTTTTGTTTTTTTTAACCCTGCTGGGTGTCCATAATCCATCCACCCTCCTCACCAGAAAACCTGGTGGGGGAGACGGTTTAGTCGCCGACAACTCGACAATGAAACAGGTTCGTACAGGTTTACGTTGTACCTGGAGCAAGTCATAGATCTAATCTGACCTGACCTGACAATATGAAGCCCTAAATTAGCAGAAACCATTAAAAAAAACATTTTATGTACCCTACTTCAAGGATTAGCACATCTGCACCTGCCAGACTAATATGTAATTTGAGGTGTGTGTGTGTGTGTGTGTGTGTGTGTGTGTGTGTGTGTGTGTGTGTGTGTGTGTGTGTGTGTGTGTGTGTGTGTGTGTGTGTGCGTGCGTGCGTGCGTGCGTGCGTGCGTGCGTGCGTGCGTGCGTGCGTGCGTGCGTGCGCATGTTCCTATTTTGTGCACTGAGTTAAAAGCTGGTGCTCCTGGTGTGCCGAGGAAGGTTTTAGGCCGTTAAAAAAGATCATAGCCCAGGGGGTGGGGGGAGTTCAGCATGGGAGGAAGATCCCAATTCTCTGTGTTCATGTATATCATATAATACTGGACGTAGTATATGACCAAGGCCCCTGTTGGTATATCCAGGTGACCTGACCATATCTATCGATTTTGTACATAATTCCTGAAAATCCCAGATCACCCACTTGCCAGTGCCTGGAGGGTCAAATGGCCACACTCTGGATAAGTGGCATTCTACAAATTTCTACAAATTGCAAATGCATCGACATTATACAAAAGCTTAAATCTTTTTTGTGTTTTGTTGTTCTGTTTAATTATCCCTTATGCTACAATTCACCTGAGATTCAACATGCTGTTTCAATGCATGGAATTTTATAAAGCATTTTATTGTTATATTTCTTCTCTCCTTCCCCCACCTTATCCATTCCCTAGAGTAATCGTCTGACCAAGATTGAAGGACTCAGTTTTTTGGTGAATCTCCAAGAGCTTTACCTGAGTCATAATGGCATTGAGGTTATCGAGGGTTTGGAAAATAACGTGAGTATTTGCATTCGGATGGAATGGTGATTGTTCTCGCAATTCTGCACAGAGGTCAAGCCTGTTCGGAACATTTCATTTTAAGAATACAGCACTTTCGAAATTATGTATGAATACTCAGGAGGATTTCATGCATACGCGGTGTGTGCGTTTTCAGTGATTTGCTTCTGCGAGCAGGGGTTCTTTTACTCTGCCGTTGCTGGCATATCTTTATTTAAATCAACTTTTCAACACAATTTTCAGCATTTGGACGAAATTGTGGTAATTTCAAAACGGCTAACCATAATTGTGTTCCTGAACGCAAATCGAACTCCCGGAAATGTAGGAAATACGATGAATATCCGTGGATGAGATGAGGTGTTGAGTTCCTACAATTTCTTGTTAATACAAGCTAGCTCACACATGCATGCACAGAGGGGAAGGCTACATTCAACCGGGGGAGGCGAGGCCTCTACGTCATCCACTTTAGTGTTATACAGGACATAAGAAGGACATAATACAGCTTTAGTGTTTAGCACTAAGTCCGTCCCTTCGCTTCGCTGACGCCAGGTGAACTCTATAACCCATATATCTGACTATCTCACATCTGTAGGTGATGGGCTGAATGCCAGAAGCTCAGCGTCGGGATGATGGATTTATAATCAGATGGTGGTGTCGTAAGATGGTGTTATACCTGGGATGTCATTTCGGCATTATGCCGAGCACTAATATTTACGGCAGTGTAATATTCATGAGTCAATGAGAATTGCGTTCTGCAACTACAAAAAAGGGAAGACGGAACGTTCTAATCCCTGGAAACATAAAATGAATTCATAATATTGTTATTTGGCAAACACGTGTGCATATCACTGAAATGAACCATGGGTTGTTTGCAGTAAACAAAATTTTGCCAGAATAAATTTTTTTTGCAAATAATGACTGTCATAAAACTGTAACCTGCATATATATATATATGTTATGCTGTTCAACGACTGTCAGCGAAGTGATGGGTTCAATGCTAGTTTTGGATAAGATGGGGAATATTGTAATCGGCTCCATCTGTCTGTCCATCCCTCCCTCCATCCGTTTGTCACACTATCCCCTCCTAAACTGTTGTGCAGAAATTCACAAACTTGGTCGTTGTTATAACCACATGGCAAGAAGGTGCAAAAGCAGTGCCAGTTTTGGCCCCGCCCCCTGGGGTGGGGTCAAATGGTCGTGGACTGAAAAATGCAATTCCAGGCACATTTAAAAAAATAAACTTTGTATATGCAATCAACATTGGACGACGCATGAAATGTGTAACAATTTTTGGGGATTTGACCCCTGGATCATTCCTCAGGGGGTGGGAATTTGGGTCACAGTGGTCAAAACATGGGAATTTTTTTTTACATTACTTTTACCACCGAAGGTGGAAGGAGGTTATGTTTTCACCCGTCTGTGTTTGTTTATTTGTCCATTTGTCTGTCTGTGTACATGATATCTAAAAATGTTTTGGACGGATTCGGATGAAACTTGGTGGACACGTTGGGGTGTGCGGCAAGGGCAAATTGTTTAGATTTTGGTGAAGATCCGGATCCGAATCTGGATACGCGAATTATTTAATTTTTAAAGTGATTCTTCCACCATTCAGAGATGAGGCCAAAAACGATAATGGAGCGTGATATTTCAAAAATGTAATGGACCCGATATGTTGTGCGAGATCAGGCATTACGTGGAGGAGGTATGCGCTCTACCGAATGCCCTTCTCATTAAAAATGTGATATTTGGTCATTCCTGGTGGATCCTTTGACCATCTTTAAACTTTGCTTGAGGTGGGCAGTGTGGGGATTTGTGATTGCATGCCATCAACTTCACTCTCATTATTATCCTCGCCGAAGGAGAGGGTATTGCGTTGGGGTCCGTTTGTTTGTTTGTTTGTTTGTTTGTTTGTCCGCACAGAACTCTCGTGTTTTGCCACTGCTTGTCAGGCGAGATAAAATTTTTACCACATGTGCGTCTCCTCATGTGGAATGTTTTAATGATAATTATGACATCATCGTTATTTGACTTCTGGTTCTCGGTTGAAGCGACGGTTGGTTCTCTCAAGGGTCTCTACTGACTTTCTCAAAGTTAAGTTTCCGGTCGTTATATGTCATGTTTTAACTGTTTATTTTGTTCCCTACATGTTTACTGTGTGTTCCTAGTTCGGTTTTGTTTCAAAAATTGTGCTATTTTGTGAGCTTTCATCGAGCTTGTCTTATCGGGCTCCTTGGGGCCCGACTTGTCCTTCCCGTCTCGGTGTACAATCTTTTATTTGTATTCTCTCCCAATTACCATCAATTCCTATATTCCCAATGCCGACTTAGCCATCCAAACTTAGTATGGGAGAATTTTGTAATTTCTTTTAATTTCATTCATTGTTCCATATTGGTGTCGATGTAGTCTCCCATTCACTTCTTACACATCCTCAAATGTGGTAATTTGATGTGCACGCTGAACTCTGGTGTTCTTAAAATGTTTTGTCGCCGAGGGGGCACTGGTCTGACTGTTAATAGTTTCAATAATATTGACGGATTGAGTTCCCTCCCCAAACATTGCCGATGAATCCTACAGATATAAGGAACCTGAAAATGACTAAACACTGAGCCTATTTTTTGCTTTCAGAGGAAATTGACGACGTTGGACATTGCTTCAAATCGAGTAAAGAAGATGGAAAACCTGAACCATCTGGTTAATTTGCAAGAATGCTGGGTAATGTTGTCCTGCTTGCATTTGTATTCCAAACTTATACTTTGTAAAGTTGGTGGTAAACTAAAAGCGCCTTTATAATGATGCTTACAGTGGCATTATCCCATTGTGTGCTACCTTTTTGGCTGCTGGTTGCATCATTGGTTAGGGGTGCGGATATGCCGCTGATGCAGTGCCCTTTTACCAGTATACTGGTGCTCTTTTCGCTGACCTCGGATGACAGGCTGTCAACCCCCTGGTGTTAATTCAGTGACCAACGGGGCTCAAACTCAGGACCCTAGGATCCCAAGCCACCACCCTAACCGCTAAGCCAACACCAGGCTCAGTGGCATTATGAAGGCTCTTTTATGATCCTTCTGTTCTTAGGGCTGGGTGCTCTTTGATCTGTAGGTACATGTCCAACTGGAAGGTCAAATCGTCCTCCCTGTTGCTCAGCAACATGCAATGCCGCTGGGATGTAGAACGGTCATACCAAATGTTTTCATCCCCTTTTTTAACTTCATATGACCGCAACATTGTGTATTTCCAGTCTCATTAGGCACTCATGTATCTGGTGAATGAATATCAATATTTGTTTTGGGAAATCAAAAATAATCGGATTTGTACTCCACGTAGTACCAAGTATGTGACAGTGGTGGAAACTTCAGGAATGAAGACCTCCGAGCTCTTGTTAAATTCATGGTGATGCAGAAGAAAATACCCGTTAAACCTAATGAGAAATTATATCAATCTTCCTGAACGCCAGTCCGCACTTAAGAATGATTCAGTGATGGGTATCAGCCTTTCCTAAGATGAAAACAGATGTACATGATGGACCACTTTCAAGCAGGCCTTCCACGAGACAATGTGAGAACCATGTCACTGTTCTAAACAAGCTACTGCTTCATAATTGGTTTGCCACAATGCAAGAACTTGTAATAGTCGGGAATACCCAAGCAACAGTGCATTGCATTGTCACTGGGCATTTGGGTGAGAGAAAGATGACAGCACAATGGGATCCACGCTTCCTTTGGGAGAGCAGAAACTGAACCAGCTTTCTGTGTCGACAACATCTTTGACGTTTTCGTCAGGAAAGTGACACTCTCTCTGGACATATTAAATACAGATGAAACCTGGTGACATAACTACAAGTCAGAACTGCTCTAGTTCGAGAGATTGGAAAGAACCAACTGCTCCACATCTGATAAAGGCCAAATGCCACCGAGGGAGAATTACGGTACTTCAGAATGTCTCATCCATTCAAAATACCTTCCATTGACTAAACATACACAACCAGTCAAAGGTTTTAGAACACCTCCATCTTTCTAGTTTTTACTGAAATTTAAGCAGTTCAATGTTTCAATGTACTCTGAAATTAAAACATAGAACAAATAAACAATTGCAGATAAAAAAGAAATCATGGAATCGTTTTGTTGAACAAACTTTTTGACTCATCGAAGTAGCCACCTTTTGCAGATATAACAGCCGAACATACTCGTGGCATTCTTTCCACAATGGAAATCAAATATTGTTCGGAAAGTTCTTCCCAACACTGTTGCAGAAGTTCCCACAAATGTGTTGCTCTTTTAGGTTGTTTTACTTTCACCCTTCTGTCCAGTTCATCCCAAACCAGCTCGATGGGGTTTAAGTCTGGAGACTGTGCTGGCCATTCCATGATTTGAAGCCTACCGTCTTGTTCTTTTCTTCTAAGGTAGTTCTGACGTAGCCTGGAGGTATGTTTTGGGTCGTTATCTTGCTGGAGGATGAACCCCTGACCACCTAGGCGTAGACCAGAGGGTATTGCATGGCGCTGCAAAATGTTTTGCTGTGGTAGTCCTTTTGGTTGAGGGTGCCAGTCACTCTGTGCAATTCGCCGACTCTGGATCCAGCAAAAGAGCCCCAGACCATCACGCTTCCTCCTCCATATTTGACAGTTGGTGTCACACACTGAGGAACCATCCTTTCCTCTACTCGACGGCGTACAAAAACCCTGCGTGATGAACCGAAGGTTTCAAATTTTGATTCATCGGTCCATAAGACCTTCTTCCAGTTTTCAGTCGTCCACTGGTGGTGCTTCATGGCCCAGACAAGCCTCTTTTTATTATTTTGCCATCTTCACAATGGCTTTCTTACTGCCACTCGACCTGTCAAACCTGCAGCTCGAAGTCTTCTCTTCACAGTTGAAATTGAGACTTCCTTACTTCGACCAGTGTTAAGCTGTGCTTGAAGCTGCTGTCCTGTGAGCCGCCGATCACACAAGCTGTTGACTCTCAGAAACTTGTCTTCTGATTGTGTTGTGGCTTTGGGTCTGCCAGACCTCTTCCTGTCAGAGTTTCCTCCAGTTTCCAAGTGTCTTTTCATGGTGTAGGAAACTGTACTCACTGACACCTTGGCGACTTTGCAATTTCTCTAAAGGAAAGACCTACACTTTTGGAGGTGGGGAGGAGGTGTTGAAGCCTTCTCGTCAGGAGGGGGAGGTTGATGACTTGGGGTTTGCAGGGGAGGGGTGGGGGAGGTTGAGTACTTACTCACATTTTACGTTGCATGGATGTTCCGTGGGTCCCTGCAATGTAAACAGTTGGGACTTGTAATACACTCTCCAAACAGGAGCGGCACAACATGAAACACACTTTAGTGCAGAATTTGCATCATCCTCCCCGTCTCCCGAACCCACCCGACATGTTTTTGTTTTGTTTTTTAATTTAAAAGATATAATTTTTCCATTTTGACGAGTTGACGAATGTTACCCATTTCAGATGAATGACAATCTGATTTCCAACTGGAATGATCTGGATGAGCTGAAGAATGCCAAGGAGCTGCAAACTATTTACCTGGAGAGAAATCCTTTGCACCAGGACCCCCAGTACAGGCGCAAGATCATGTTGGTGCTTCCTTGGGTTCGGCAGATCGACGCCACATTTGTGCGAATCTAGCGCACTTGCCCACCTCCATTTGGATCACGTAATGACCCCTCCCCCCCACCTTCACCCTTAGTCTCCTCTCCAGGATGCATGTTCGCAAAAGACCTTTTGGCTCGTGACAGCCCCTTTTGATGTCGGTCGTTTTTCCACAGCATCTCGACATGCTTTTGATATTTCGCATAACATTAACCAAACTGCCTTTGAATCCGGTCCCCCATTGCCATCACCGATTTAGATGCAAGTACTTGGTTATTCTCTATGCTTCATTCATCATCATAATTATCGTGCTTGTACTTGTGTGTATCCAGCCCAAGATGTTGCAGAAACTGCCCACACAATTGCATTATCTCTCCTATGCGTTTCGAAAACAAACAATGGCATTATTGTAAAAAAAGCGAATTACAATACACCGTGGTAATTAGAGACTAATTCGATTTTATAACTCTCTTTTTGCTCAACATCTGTCGGTTCTGATTTTGGATACTGATCGTGTACATTATGGGCTTTTTGACCGATTAGTCAAGGACCTTTTTTGTTTTTGAACCTACACAACATTTGTGAACCCTCGATTGAATCTAAGGATTGTTTTGAAACTGCTTTACCTGCCTGTACTCGTGTTTATTGCATAGACGTTTGCCATGCAAAGTTTATGGTATGCTGTATATGTTTGTTGCGTTCAAGTTAATGTGCATTCTAAGACTGAGGCTTTGTTGTTGTTTTTGGGAGCGAGGTGATGGCTTTTTGTTCTTTTAATACATATACACTTAAAAGCTTGCACTGAGAAAAACGGGCTTCCTTGTTCATTGTGGGAGTGATAATACTCGCCACTTTATTTGTACACACAAATGTATACATTGTGTTCAAAGTGAACTTTGAACCCCTCCCCTCTCATTGTTTCGTTTTTGTGGTGCATTTCGATTGGTTGAGCTGTAATTGTCACAATGGAAGTAGCGGGAGAATGCATCGACCGTTAATCCTTATCGCACCAGTACAGCAGAAAATAGAAGGGCACGTGGGAGAGCACGTACCTCCGCCACCCAACGTCTGATTCAGTGGAACGTATCGGGGCCAAGAAAATTTTGAAATATCGTGTCATACATCGTTTTTGGCCCCATCTCTCAATGGTGAAGAATCACATTGAAAAATAAAAAAAAATCCTCGTGTCCAGATCTGGATCCGGATCTTCACCAAAATCGAATAGATTCGTCCTCATCACACCCAACCTACCCACCAAGTTTCATTCAAATCGGTCTACAACTTTTTGAGACATTCCGCACACAAACAAACACAGACAGACGGACGGACAGACAGAGGGAAAACATCACCTCCTTCACCTTTGGTGGTGGAGGCAATAAAGGCCCACGATTTTCATGTCGAAAATCAATTTGAAGCCGATACATGGTTCCATTTCATGTATTGTATTTTCGTACATGCAGTTCATGTCCTTCTAAATGGTGTTTGAAATGAGTTTTACGAATCCAAATGTAAGTAGATGCCATTGGTGGTGCCAAGGGTCAAACTACAATCATCACTTGCTGAACTTGAGGATTGGAGTTTGCACCAAGAAGCGTGTTTTACGGCTAAGGGTTTGAAAACAGAAATAACCCAACAATGAATGTAATTTATTTCAATAAAGAGGCCAATGTTGACCAAAGGCTGTTTTGATACAATGGATATAATAAGCACATATGTTCCAATTTAAAGCTTTTTCACATTTCTAAAGAGACAGATTTATTTTTATTGGTGTGTATTATCAGCACCAAAATGGTCATCTTTCCTCCATAAACATGATTGAAAGCTTGTGCTACTCTTTGTCGAGGCGAGGGGAACAACTCGAATAGATTGGACCACAAGATAACAGAAAAATAACAGTGGAGTGGGAGGGGCTATTACAGCAGGGTTGAGACACACATTCCAGGATGGTGGAGGACACTGAGTGAATAAGCTCGAATACAACAAGAAGAGGAAATGAAAAACCGGTTATGAAACTGGAATGGAACTCAGTAAAAACACATACCTCTTCCAGGCTCAACGGGTTATGGTTTGTCTCCCACTGATAGGTTGGATCTGCATCTGGACCAAAACCAAAATCGAATCGGCTTGTTCTTGTCATCTAAACTCGCCCACCGAGTTTCGTCCAAATCCGTCCGTAACTGTTTGAAACATCATGCGATATAAGTGTTTTTGGCCCTATCATCAGTCAATGGTGAAGAATCACTTTTAAAAATCTCGTATTCAGATATTCATCAAAATCAAATAGATTTGGCCTTGTCACACACCCAACGTGCCCACCAAATTTCATCCGAATCTGTTTACAACTTTTTGAGATATTCTGCTTACAAATAAATGGGAGTGAACACAACCTCTGCCACCAAAAAAAAAAACAAATAGGAGCATGACGGAGAGGTGATGGGGAGACATAATGTGGAAAGAAAGGGGTAGGCTTGGGGAGGGTGAATGATAAAATAAAATATCACAAGTCTGGATGGTGGTGGTGGTGAATGGCAATATTGGGTCCCGGGAGGGAATAATTTTTTGGTGTCGTCCTGAGGTGTTGTCCACCAGACGACGGTCTCCTTGGGTTTCGGGTGGGTGCCTGGAATGTCCGATCATGAAGAAAGGATGATCACCTGTCTCTGTTATCATCTGAGCTCAAGCGCTTGAACATCGGTATTGCAGCACTCTCTGAGGTTCGGAGACGGGATTGCGGTGAGATCATGGCAGATAGTTACACTTACGATTGGTCTGATCGCTCTGATGGTTACCATGCCCAAGGAGTTACTGCTGCTGTGTCCAACCAGCTGACTCCAATGATAATTGAGGTAACACCGGCCAACGAGCGTATTATGAGACCAAGGATTCGTCACTCCTTGGGTGTCATTTCCCTGGTCTCTGTATGTGCTTCGACTGAGGCGAGTGATCTCATCGTGAAGGACGCATTCTATGCCACGCTCGAGCCTGTGGTTGATCAGTGCCCCAGGCAAGATACTCCTCCAGTCTTGGGGGATGGCAATGCATCGACTGGAACTGATAGGGATGGTTATGAGACATGTGCTGGTCCCCATGGGTCGAGAATTGTGAACCAGAATAGCACTAAGTTCATTGTCTTTGCAAGAAGTCATGGACTTAGGGTGGCTGGTTCATGGTTTCAGTGCCCACAGGCTCATCGCTGGACTTGGTATTCCAATGCTAGTGGTGTCACAAGGGAGATTGACCATGTGCTCATTGATGGTCGATGGAGGATGATCCAGAACTGCAAGGTCGACGAGTGCTCAGTTCCTCAATACTAACTACAGGCTCGTTGTAGCACCTCTGAAGTTTCAGCTTTAATCTGGGAGATTGGTACCATCTCAGCCGAGGCTGGATGTTGGCAAGCTCAAGGGTGAGAGGGAAGCTGAGGAGTTTGCGAACAGACCGAGTGGGGATTTTGGGGATCTGGTTGCTTTGGGGAATCCCGAAGAGTTGTGGAGTGCCTTCAAGGCTGGATGTCTTGCAAATCAAAGGGCGAAGAAGAATTTTGTCTTAAGGAACACTGGATACCATTGACCAGAGTCACAAGACTAGGCTTCATGGCAGAGCTGAGCTGTTCAGGGAGTTGAGGCATAAAACTGCACGTGCGCTGAGGATGAACAAGGACACCTTTGTGCAAGTAATCTGTGAGGAGGTAGAGCATCAACTGTGGTCAAATGATTTTTGTCCTGCTGACAGGGAAATTCACACATTGCGTTCCTCCAAGCCCGTCCCTCAGTGTACTGCAGTTAGAGCGGAGGGTGGTGGGCTCTTGACAGAGAAGTCCGAAGTGAAGGCCCGCTGGGCCGGTTACTTTGAGCGGCTGCACCAGGCTGATCCACCAGCTGTTGAGTTGGATGTCAGGGGTGTGACTATCCCTATTGCTGACCCTCCAATCAACTGTGATCCACTTTTGTTTGTGCAAACACAGGCAGCGGTGAACCGGATTAAAAGGGGTAAAGGCCCTGGGATCTGTATCATCCATACTGAACTTCTAAAGGCTGTAGGAAATGCTGGACTCATGTCGTTGCATGCAGTTCTGTGCTCTGCCTGGAACACAGGCATCATCTCAACTGACTGGAACAGTGGCCTTGTTGTCCCTCTCGGGAAAGGAGGGAAGGGTGATCGCCAGGACTGCAACAACTACCGAGGGGTGACACTGCTCTCAGTGCCGGGCAAGGTCTTTGCTCGGATAATTCTTGAAAGAGTTCACCACCACCTGCTTGAGCACCAGCACCCAGAGCAGTCAGGCTTTACACCAAAGAGGTCAACGATTGACCATATCCTTGCCCTTCGGGTCCTCACCGAATGCAGACAAGAGTTTCGGCAGGGGCTGCTTGTAGCCAATGTTGATCTCTGCAAAGCGTTTGTTTCGGTGAATCGGGATGCCCTCTGGAAGATTCTTGGTCTTCGTGGGGTGCCACCAAAACTGATCAATCTGATGTCTGAACTCCACTCTGGTACTGGGAGTGCTGTGAGATGTGGTGATCCAATCTCCGACTTATTTCCAGTTGTTACTGGAGGTCATCAGGGTGTGTACTGGCCCCCACAGTGTTCAGCACTTGTATGGACTGGATTCTGGGGAGGATGTCAGAGAGATCTAGCTGTGGTACATCGTTTTGGAATGTCAAGATCTCTGACCTTGATTTCGCAGATGATGCAGTTATCTTTGCGGAGACTCTGGATATCGTTTTGGGGACCCTCGAGGTGCTGAATGAAGAGTTGGAGCTGCTGGGATTTTGGGTTTCCTGGGTGAAAACGAAGATCAGGCTTTTAATGACATCTTGGATGCTGCTATCTTGTCTGTACCTGCTTGTGGTGAGGATGTTGAGGTCATGGAGGGATTCACTTACTTTGGCAGTGATATTCATGTCTCTGCTGACTGTGAGCCAGAGGTCAATAGACGTCTGGGTCAGGCCTGAGGAGTCGAATGGATTCACTGGATCATCGGGTGTGGCACTGTCGGTACCTGTGCAGGAGGACGAAAGTCTGAGTCGAAAAGTCATTGGTGCTTCCAGTCTTGCTCTGCAGATGTGAGACTTGGACTCTGACCAGGATTCTGAGTTGGAGACTTCATTCCTTTGGTACCAGGTCTCATCGGAACAGCTGGTATGGTACCACGCCAGCAGCTCTGGCACATGTTCCCATACCTGACCTGACCTGAGGGAAGAATGGGATTTGAAAAGGGAATTGGTTCCACAAGTCAAAGAAAAAAACAAAAAATAACCAATGCATGGTGAGCAGTGAACCTGGATTGTTTTAACTTCATCCAAAGTCGTTATTTCGAACAATCAAATTAATTTCAGCAAGTAACATGTATAAAGAGAAAAAAAAACTGCTTGAAGTGCAACAACGCATTTGCACATGCTTCAAATGTTTCTCATCCTGCGATGAAGCCGAGTCTATTGGCCGATCTCATAACGCAGACAGGTCGGTGGTCGCTCTGTCTTCGACAGCCTCCTTTCTGCTCTTACACCCTTTGCTCTTTCCTTGCTTTCTCCACCCTCAGGTTTTTATTTTTTGCAGGGTGCACACAGTCCACCAGCAACCCACTTCTGGTGAAACTCCCATAATCCAGGACACTATTCACCTCCATTCATTCGTTACTTTTTTTCCAACCTGCAGAAGCACCTTCCACATCCTCTTCCATCTCGTTCTTCCCTCCAAGTCTTCAAGACAGCTGTTCACCCAACTCCAATCGTCTCTTATCCAAAAGCATGATCTTTTCTTCCTTTGTTGAAATTGTGTGTGACGAGAGCAAATACCCATTTTCGGGAGTCAGCACCCCCCTCAATCCGTAGACCACCTTAATGAGCGCATATGTTGATGCGGTCAATAAACCTTATCGTGTCTTTGTTTCAAGCGATAATGACTAAAGTATTTACAGACTGACTCACTCACTCATCTACGGTCACTGCTCCATCACATAAGCTCGCCGGACGAAAGTTCAGGTGAGCTAAAAATGACGATGTTAAATCACTACCTTGTGGGACACCAACCTCAAGAAGGCATCATTTCATGCTGGTCGTAAGAATGAATGGAATTCCTCCTGTGAGTGTACAAACGTCCCAATAATTTGAATCCATAATGCGACAACACAATTAACTTTTGCGCATTAGAACGGGACGAAAGCACCTTTGCTGTTACATCTGTACTGTGGTCAAAATGAACTTCACCATTGTTAAACCACATGGAATGTCTTCCTTGTCAACAGCTTCTTTCACATTCGTAAAACACATTCAGTTAACACTGGAAAGTCTTGTGGTCTGTGAGAAAAATTAAGACAATGACATTGATTTGCTCTTTCTCACCAAAACAGCCACCAACTGGTGATACAACTGCTGCTGAAACGATTCCTCATGGTTATCATTTCTGGCACTGTCCAAGAGGACATGGTAAAAGAGGAGTCACTGTGTGTCCCCAAATCAACTTTCACCTTGACTGCTCTTTTGCTTTGATGAAGGGTCAACGCCAGAAACTTCCGGCAGTGGTTAGCATTCCTCAATTAACATTACGTTGATTTCCTCCATTTTTCAATTTCCATCGACTTTCTTCTCAAAAATCTTTCAAACACCTTTGCACATGCGTCGGTTCATCTACAAGATGCAAAATAGTGACAATTTAAGAGTCCTGAAACAACATACTTCATTTCATGATCACCAATTTCTTGATAATTCTGCTCATTTACTTTGGAAAGACCGATTCTGGATAATTTTGAAATTCAACTCTATGACTTGTGTGATCAACTTTCACAAAGATTTCTCGAACAGGTGGATTTTTTTTTTCAATCTGCAGCAACACATTGTCTGTCCCACCCTTGTTCATAATCTGGATTTTGTCTTTTCCCATAATGATCTGATAACTGAAAAAGGAGTGATTCGAAAAAGGGTGCATTTCAAAATTGCAACTTTTACCTTTACTTTGCCGAAACCTTCAACCGCATTTTTTTCTTTTTTGTATAAAAAGTTGAGGCTCGTAGATCACCTAGAATGGAACAAAACAATGAGAACACAGCAGAGAACAGGGAAATACACAAACAGCATGGCAGAGGGATAATGAGGAAGACATAGGGAGTGAACAAGCAGGATACAAGCTCAAGTACAACAACATATCAGTGATCACAAAGCGATCGCCAAGGGTGAGCAGCCCCCGGATTACACTTGGTCCGTGATACAATGATGGCCATATTTTGTTGGAACCACCATATTACCTTAACTTTCAACATTTAGGGATAGAGTGTAAATTAAGAAAATGTGTCCCCATCTTCAATCTCTCCATAAAACTCAATATCATGAAAATCAGAGGAAAATTATTCATTTTGTTCAAAAAGGTGTTTTATTGTTTGTTTCTATACACAAATGAAACGTTGCTATACACTGCAGAAGGGAGGGGTGAGACAGAAAGAGTGTGGGGGGGGGGAGAGGAAAAAAAACCTTGAAAGGTGAGGGGTGGAGGTGGGGTTGACAAAGAGAATGATGTTATGCTTCATGACCGAACAGGAAAAAAAAATGTCAGAACAGCTGTACACATGACACAACAGAGTTTGTAGAGTAATCTGCTGGCACATCTGCAAAAACTTTGATATCCCAGTTCCAGAAAATTCGTGGAAACATTAACTAAAGGCAATCACTGAAAACATGGAAGGACCGCTCATGTACGATCTAATGATCCCATCGAACGTGAACATCCAAATCAAAGCGTTGCAACCAGACATCATACTTAGGTACAAAAAAAAGAGAAGGCATTGCTGAAGGAGGTATTAATACCAGTGATTTTGGACTAAAGAATGCAGAAATCAAGAAAATGACCAAATACCAAGACCTCAAGAATAAAGTGAAAAAATCCTGGAAGCTGAAGAATGCCAACGTTGTTCCAGTGATAGTTGGAGCAACGTGAATGACGAAGAACCTCACAGAGATATTAAAACCATCCTTGGGAATATTACTGCAAACAAACTATAGTTGGAAGCTGTCTGGGGCTCAGTGACAATCCTGAAGAGAAACCTCGGCACAAAACTTTGAGAACAGAAAACTTCACAGCTTGGTCCATGAATCGTGACCACTTACTGAAATGAAGGTGGATGCTTTGAGCCCGCACTGGGAGGACTCAATTCCACATTTTAAAACCCACAAATGTAGATACCAATCCAACACACACACACACACACACACACACACACACACACACACACACACACACACACACACACACACACACACACACACACACACACACACACACACACACACACACACACACACACACACACACACACACACACACACACTAATATAGATCACAAATACAACCCATCACTTCGCTGATGGGAATACTAAAATAGGAGGCAGAGTGATGTGGTGGGAGAGAGATGGAGAGAGAGATGTGGGGGAGGGGGAGGGAAAGACAGAGGGTGGGGGGGAGGGGAGGGAGAGACAGAGGGTGGGGAGGAGGAGAGAGAGTGAGGGAAGGGGGAGGAGGGAGAGGAGCAGGCAGGAGGAAAAAGAAAGAGAGGTGGAAGAGAGCAAATAAGACCAAAAGCTTACCTTGCTGTGTTTAACCCCCCAGGGTTCTTTCACTGGTCGAGGGTTAAACATGACCATCACCGCCGCGCCTCAACACAGAGAGCCATTTCCTGTGTGTTTTGTATTTTACGGCGATGGTCCCGCTTCACACAGGGGCAGCAAAGGTTTCATTGGCTTGAACTGTGTCCTGAAGTAGATAGTACAGACAACCGACTGAAGTACAACACAATGACTGGGAGATCACAGGTACCGGAGGGCAGAATGCAGTCATTCTTGCTGTGTTTGCCTCTCATCTTCTTTCTTGCTGTTGAGGAGTTAAGGTTGCTCTGGGTGCAGCTTTCACAAGTCGTTTTTTGTCAAGTTCACTTCTTGTACATTTCCTTCTTCAGATAAAAGTAATCGTTAAATTTTAAAAATTAAACTTCAAATAAAAGTAGTAATTAAATAAGTTTGAACAAGGATATTGCATTGCTGTGTTGACTGACTGTCTGAACACAACTTTGAGATTGTGAATCTGCCATTTGGAGAGGTTCTGGGCTGAGAAAGAATCGAAACCTCGATGAAAAACAGTGCCGAGCTGATGATCTGGGCAGTTGGTAAATCAGTCAATTGCTTATTAGTTAACATTCTTGTTTATAAACAGCTGTCGTGTGACAGGTTAAAAAAAAAAAATTGGCTGTACAATTTAGAAAACGTATATTAATACAGCGAACGGCTCGGCATTGGGGTGTTATCAGCTTTGAAAGTCACAAAAAGAAACTCCATAACATTTCTTAAGCAAACCCAGTTCTTAGTACGATAACCTTTGACCTTTTGATCTCAAAATCTAATCATTTCACCTTTACATCATCATACGTACTTGCACGAAGTTTGACCTGGATTCCTTCAACCGTTCTTAAGTCATCACGGTAAAAAAAAACCTATCAAGGATGGACAGTCGGACGGACAACTTGAAAACATTATGCCTCTGGTGACTTCGTCGGCGGAGGCATTATGAAAAACGAAAACAACCCGATTCGAAAAATTAAATAATTTTGGCAGCCAAACCATGCGTCCGATCAGGTTGAAATTTGAAATACTCTTCCCCATGACTACTTGGATTCCAACTGTGAAGTGTCAAGGCGATTGATGAAGCAGTTCAAGAGAATTTTTAAAAGATTTTTGTTCAATCCAATTTGGCTGCCAGACCAGGTGACCTATCAATTATTCGTAAACATTCTGGTATCCCCAAGTCTTGGGGATACCAGAGTGTGAAGTTTCCAATCGATCTGTCAAGCAGTTCTGGAGAAGATTTTTCAAGGTTTATTCTTCAACAATAAAATAAAAATAATCACAGCTGTCAGACCATGCGACCTTTGACATTAAAATGTATGCCCTATATTCCCAAAGTAAATAAATCATGTGTGGAGTTTCGGATCGATTAAGTAAGCCTTTCTGGACAATAAGGTTTGAAATATTTTTTTTCTATCCAACATGGCTGCCAAACCACGTGACTTATGACATCATAAATTTGCATGCTGCCTTGAATTGGGTAGGGGATCACATTTTTGAAGTTTTGCGTCAATTGGATAAGGTGTGTTTTTCTTTCCAAGATGGCTGCCAAACGACGTGACTTATGACATCATCATTTTCACACTATATGCAGCAATTGTGCAAGATGATATTTGTGAAGTTGTCAATATTTTCCTTCAAGCCAATATCGTTGCCAAATCATGTGATCTATTAATTATTGGTGAACACCCTGGAAACCCCAAGACTTGGGGAACATGTGTGTAAAGTTTTGCCTCGATATGTTCAGCCGTTTCAGAGATTTTAGAAGTTTGTTTTCAAAAAACGAACATGCCTGCCGAACCACGTGACTGATGACATCATCAAAAAACATTTTCTGTCGACCAATTTATTCCAAGATGACCCTCAAAAAATTTCAAACTGATCGGATGTAGCGTTCTACGAATGCAATTATGACATCATAATGAAGGCACCTATGACATTAAAAAAGCACACATTCCCATAGGGAGTACTTCCCAGGTGCCAAGTTTCAATTTTTTTTCCATAGGGCAGTTTTGGAGATACAGAGGTCCAAAGTTTTTCCTTTTTTCCAACATGGATGCCACACCACGTGACCTATGACATCATAATTATCAATAAACATTCTACACAAGTAGTCGCACATATGCTGGAAATTGCATGTCAATCGGATAAACGGTTGCAGACAAAAGGAATTTAAAAGGGAATCACAGACGGACAGACGGACGGCCGGCCAGACAGCTGACCTGGAAACATTATGCCTTGGGCATAAAAACATTATGCCTCGGAAACATTATGCCTCGGGCCGGCGGAGGCATAAAAAAAAACAAATAAAAAAACAAATGGTGGTACAAGTACTCCTTTAGTACTTTAGTACTCCTCAAGCGGTACAAGAAACTCTCGGATTCCATTAAAATTGGGGGCACGAATTGCAGAAACAAACCCTACAACAACAATAAGCCGACACCCATCCTTTGGGAGTTGGGTAGTGGGGGTTAACAAGGGGGTGAAGAACAGGAAGGGAAAGCCAGGAATGAAAGAGCGATTGTTCGAACAAACAAATGGAAGGGTGGGTGAGTGGTCAGAAGAGGAAGAGGCAAAAACAATCCAAGGCTATATAAGGAATTTGACACAGGAGGAGACCATTTGATGCATGCACAGTAACACCACATTGATTCGATTTATCAGTTTATCAACTTAATATCACTGTGGGGATGAAGGGGGAGGAAGGTCATTCAACTTAAAAACACACTTCGGCGACGACGAGCGCACCTTGCTGACCGGGTCTTCAAAGTCCTCAGC
Source organism: Eptatretus burgeri (assembly GCF_056783735.1). Lineage (NCBI taxonomy): Eukaryota > Metazoa > Chordata > Myxini > Myxiniformes > Myxinidae > Eptatretus > Eptatretus burgeri. Next base: position 96,743,122 of record NC_140970.1, read on the forward strand.
ACCATCCTGTAATGAACCAGCCATCTCCAAGCAGCAACAAATCACAAATCACAACAACCATAAACAATGTCCTTCACTCCCAGAATCCACGACAGAAGAAATAAATGCTGGAGAAACAAACCGATCTCTCCGCTGACCCCACTCAAAAAACCCCCCAAAAAAACAGAAAGACAAACAAAACAAATACATCTTCCACCACTGTTGGGGTTGAAGGAACTACCAAATAATCAACTCCCATCCTGCACCACTCAACTTCCTCTGAACCAATCAACTTCCTCTCAACTTCCTCTGAACTTCTTCCAAATTCACAGTGAGCCTGTCGATGCTACCTGAGCCACTTCATCAAACACCCGGAGCCACTATTTCTTTACCTCCCACATACTCCAGGTCCAGCCAGAGAAGCATAAAAATGAGTCGCTGATAGATCCTCCACAACCCACCTCAAATGGCTGACAATAAACTAACCAATACTTTCCCGAAACTCATCCTCCAGCTCACTGTACCTTCCCCTCTTCCTCTCATGCACCTCTTCCATTGTATCCTCCCAATGCACTAATAACTCCCCCAATACAACCTGCATTGTTACAACAGACAGATGAGAATGTAGGCCAGCAATCTTGTCATGCAGATCTCCTCCAGGAAGACCAACTGCTGTTTCAAATATGCCACCACTTGCCAATATTTACCAAGCCTCTTCCTTCAACCTTCCACCTCTTCCCTCAAATCTCTCATAACCTGGCCCTCTCTCACAAACAGTACCTCTCCACCACCACCAACATCCTCCTGCTCCTCCTTCCCTCCCCCCTCCGTCACCACAACCACCACAAGCGCTTGCTCATGCCACCACCTATAGCTTTCTGCTACTAAGCACAATCTCATTGCATGCTGCAATGTTCTCCGAATCTCCACACCAAAAGCAGCTCTTCCCCTGCCTCAAACCCCACACCCTAAAGTTTGCTGGTGATGGAAGCACATATGTTGCCCACAATAGGAAACAACACCATGGGATACATCTTCCAAATCTCTTGCCATTTCAATGTCCTCACCTGCACACCTTTCCCAGTCTCCAAGCTCCCTGCTGCATCTGTCCCACCACCTTTACATACCTCCTTTTACCTCCCTCTCAACCATCCTTCTTTCCCTCAAACATTTCTTTACCCATCAACCATGTTTTACCCAAACATAACCTTGCCTTCTCATGCTGCACCATTCTTCTGCAACCGTTCCTCCATGAAATCCACCTCAGCCCTCAACTCCCAATTCCGACTTCTTCTCCAGGAGAGCATTCTTCACAACCAGATCACTTGAATCCACACCATTATGAACTCTTATATCCTCACCATCTTGTCATCTCCAATCATCGCTGTTCATTGAAACTGGAGTTTTCCATCCTGACCATAAAAAGCAAAGATCAAACACCATGGTACTTCCAAACAACAACTCAAACATCCTATCCCCTTTTCTTCTCACTAACTTCAAAACAATGTTCCCCCTTTATCTCAAACTAACAAATACAACCCATAGCTTCACTGATGGGACTATTGAGAGGGGTGGGAGGAGGGAAAGGAGAGAGAGGGAGGGAGGAGGGAGGTAGAGAGGAGGGAGGGAAAGGAGAGAGGAGGGAGGGGAAAGAGAGAGGAGGGAGGGGAAGGAGGGAGGAGGGATGGGAAAGAGAGAGGAGGGAGGGGAAGGAGGGAGGAGGGATGGGGAGCGTGGAGGGAGGGAGGGAGGTGGGAACAGGAACATGGAGGCAGAGAGGTGGGAACAGGAACATGGAGGGAGAGAGGTGGGGGAGCTAGGAGGTGTTAGGAAGGGGGGAGCTAGGAAGGTGGTGGGTGGGGAGAACGACACCTCACCAAACATCCCCAGATTGAAGCACGTACAATATACACTCTGGGAGGGCGGTGGAGTGGGAGCGAGGAGGATGGAGGACAGAGGAGGGGGGAAGTGGGAAGGGGGTTTGAGAGGAGGTATGTGTGGGGGGAAGGGGTTCTGGCCTTGTGTTTGGTCGTGGGATTTTAGGAGAAAGGGGGTTGGGTGTAGAAATGGATTCAACGAAAAGTGGTACAATAAAACAGCACGTGGAGACCGCCCGGAGATGGCCATGGAGGGTGGAGAGGGGAGGGGGTTAAGAGGAAGTTAGCGTGAGGGGTGGGGGAGGGAAGGCAGGGTGAGGAGAGGGGAAGGGAAGGGCGATAAAACATGCCCAAACAGCAACATTTTCTATTTAACCAATGGGTTCGATATAAAACCAGGCAGGAGCATTTAAAACCAACACTATCTCTCTGGCAAAGGCCTGCCTGCATGTATGCATGCTCACACATGCAGCAACCTCTTAACAGTGTGGGGGGGGGGGAGGGTGGGAGAGAAAGAAAAGGGAGAGGAAAGGGGGGAGAGGAAAGCGGGAGGAGGGGGAAATGGGGGGGAGCGGGCCTGCGGGGGCAGGGCATGATGTGGGGGAGCGTGGTGGAGGAGTGGTCGGCGTGATCACGTGCGTGCACGGGATATAGGAGTGCGGGATATACATCATGCCCTGCCCCCGCAGGCCCGCTACACCACAGTAAACGGAGGGAGTGGATGGGAGAGGGGAGAGAAGAGGGTGAGGGGTGGTAGAGGGAAGGAGAAGAGAGGGGATTCCAGCATATGTGATATTCAGTTTAACATCTATCCAAGAGATGGCACACACATTGATGAATTTCCCTGCCTGTGAAACACCTGTGACAGTTTATAGCTGGGTCAGGATGCAAACCCAGGTGAGACAACTTAGCGCGAGCGTGCGTACCTCTCGGCTCTGCTGCCGTGATCTGGCGATTCATTGCTTCATGAAAACTTGATCGATCCAAGCCGCAGTTCTGACTGCTAAAAAAAAAAAAGACAGAAAAACAACTTTCAGTTGTCCAATTCACACATTCTTTGACAGCCCTTCCTCTCCTCAACCTCCGTAGGGATGAATGGTGGTGGAGAGGGTTTGGCAAGAGGGCAGCATGAGGGGAGGGAAGGGAAGGCAGGGGTAGAGGAAGGGAGGGAAAACAGCGTGTTGGGGGGGGGGGGGAAGGATTGTGACAGAAACGTGCACAAACAAGTGTATTGTTACATAGATTATAACACAATATGAATCCGAAAAAGATGGGCCACTTTATAGCCGCAGGCAGTTATGACCGGGTCCCAAATTGCCCCGCTTTGCACTTTGTACATACGCTTTGCACATACAATGCACTTTGTTTTCAGGGTATTTTGGGTCTTAAGGGTCTTAGAGGTCTTCAAGGGTCATAGGGGTAGAAAGATACATTCCAATTGTAGGTAATTAATAGACAATATGCCACTGAGTTTAAACAGTACATTATTAATGAATGGACATATCACACAGCTGGAGAAGATAAAATGGCTTCTACTTCTTCAATAATTTAAAACTGCTGGCTGCCAGACCATGCGACAGATCATGTTGAAATTATAAATATGCATTCCCCTTGATGAAGGTAAAATCCTTGTAAATTTTGACTTTAATCGCTTAAACGGTTTAAGAGAAATATATATATATTTTAATATTATCCATCAATCCAAAATGGCTGTCAAAAGATGTGACCTATCAATTATTTGTGAACACCCTGGCATCCCCAAGGCTTGGCGAACATGTATGTGAAGTTTCCCCTCAATCTGTAAAGCCGTTCTGGAGGACATTTTTAAAGGCTTTAAGGTAAATCCAATGGAGCTGCCAAACCATGTGACCTATGACATCATACCTGGGTAACTTTTTGTTCCTGTAAAGGTCATACCTGTAAAGTTTTGACCCGATCTGTTCAGCTGTTTCGGAGAAGAATATATCTGAAGGTGTTTTTTTGGAAGAAAAACAAAATGGCTGCTGAACCAATCAGATCTATGAGGTCATCAATTTTGTTTTTCTGTTGACCAATTTATCCCCAGATAACCCTCAATAATTTTCATACTGATCAGATATAGCGTTGTACTTGTCGAATTATGATTTCATAATGAAGGCACCGATGACATCACAGTGAACAATACTTATTCCCCATGGGGAGTGCTTGACAGTGCACCATGTTTAAATTTTTTCCATGGAGCAGTTTTGGAGATATAGGGTCCAAGGTTTTCCTTTTCCCAACATGGCAGCTGCATCACTATGACATCATAATTATCACCACAAAATATGACATGAGTAGACACATACTATGTTGAAAATTTTGTGTCAATCGGACCAATGGTTGCCAAGAAAATGAATTTAAATTGCCATGACAACTATACGAAAAAATAATAACAAGAAAAAGAGCAATCAGAGATTGCAAACCCTCGCCAGGAATTATTTTGAGTGGTATATTTTTATGGGTTTTAGAGTAAATCAAATATGGCTGCTAAACCATGTGACCGATGATGTCATATGTGTGACCATTTTGTTCCTCATGGATGGGCGGTCATATGTGTAAAGTTTCGCCTGGATAGCTTCAGCCATTTTAGATAGGAAGGTTTTTGAAAGTTTAAAACAACAAAAACAAAAAAACAATATGGCTGCCAAATCACGTGACTGATGAAGTCACCAAAAAATTTTTGTGCACAATTTTATCCCTAGATGACCATTCAGGGGTCATTACATAATAAAAAAAAAAATCACTCATTCCCCATGAGGAGTACGTACTTGCTATGTGCCAAGTTTAAATTTTTTCATTGGTGCGGTTTCAGATATACAGAGGTCCAAAGTTTTTCCATTTTTCCAATTTGGCTGCCACACCACGTGACCAATGACATCATAAATTATCATTAAAACAGTCTACATGAGTAGTCACACCAATGGTGAAAATTTTGCCTCAATCCGACAAGCGCTTGCGGAGAAAAACATGAAAGTTCTGTCTGGACAAACAAACAGACAGACAGAAAGACAAAGAGACAAACAATCGGTCCCAAATGCAATTCCTTCTCCAAATCCTTTAGCGAGGGTAAAATAGGACCACCGGACCTGTAGCTTTTCAGGGCCCTGGCCTTATGTTGTAACCCTGATGTCCATTTACACACATTGTAATATATACACGTGTACAACAACCCATCCATACCCAAACCACCTACCATTCCTGCCAATATATACATACCCAACCATCCCTAGTTTATATTTCTCAACGTGTCAAATTTAAATAGGTCTCCTGTTAATGTTACCAAAACCCTTCCAGGGAGACCATTCCCTTGCAATATCTCATATTTGAGTGTTCTGCTGAAAAACTAACCTGATTACAGTCTTCACTCTTCTTTACACTCTCAGCTGGTTCTGTCACTCTCCATACTGTTGGAAAAAAAGAAAAGAGAGAGAAAAAAAGTGTCTGCACCAATTTTTTCTAAATGCTTCATTCCCAATAACGTGCAACAGATACCCATATCATGAACTATGTTCTGATGTATAAAGTCCTGTTTCCTTCAGCCGCTCCTCATAGTTTAGTACAACACTGAAATCAATATAGCAACCCTTTGCTAAACCCTCTCTATGGCAGCCATGTCCATCCTCAGATGTAGTGACCAAAGTTTTGTCGACTATTCAAGGTTGTAGCCTCATTGAATTCCTGTACACTGCTCACACTACCTCTGTTTGTAATTTATCCCTCAGCAAATACAACTTGAAACCCCATTAGCTTTACATACACTGTTGCTGCCTGTGTTCTTCCTGCTTCCCCTGCCCCTCAATTTTCTCCCTCTTCTAGATCTTCCTCCTGTATCCCATGCTCCAGGACTGCCCCTTACATTATCTATCTGACAATACACTTGTTCAACCGTGTGTGTGTGGGAATGTGTGTGGTAGTTTGTAATATTCCGTTCCACCCAATGGTTGGATAGTTCACCTGATTCCACCCACAATTTCAAAAAATAAAATCATTCAGTCGCCATGTTGGCTATTCCTGCTGTGCGGTCAAAAAGACATCTTCAGAGCGGTCACATTCACAATCGCTATGCCCTCCCTATAAATTTTCACTGGGGACTGAAACCTCAATGAGCAATGCCTTATTTTCCTATTTTGTATCTGAGTACCATGTCCGGTCGCAGTAGTTTGTTTTCTATGTTCACGCTGGATGGGATCATCAGGTCATACATGATCATTTTATCCTTCTCTTCAATGATTGCTTTTGGTTCATGTTTCCATAGGTTTCATGGAACTGGGATATTGAAAATTTCTGCAGATGTTCCAGTGGATTACTCTACATAACTTGTTGTGCCTTTGTGTGTACAGCTGTTCTGATATGAGGTTTTTTCTTTTACATCCCGATAGGAGGTGGCTCATGCTTTCTGTTTTTTTTTTAACCTTGCAGAACCTACACTTCTCTGATTGGCTCAGTCCTGCCATTTAAAAAAAAAGTCATTCACGTCAAGTGTCCCTGGTCTTGGGCATTTATAATGCTGTGCTCTTCACCACAATTGAGCTGACAACTTATAAACCCATGACAGCGATCCTGATTTGTCTATCACTCATCTGGCCAACTCTTTTTCTTAAAAAAATTTTTTTTTCTTTTTTTTGTTTATTTCTCCCAGTTATGACAAGAAATCTGTTGTCAGAGTACTGTTTCACAAATATTAGTTGTACTGACAATTTTCCATCATTCGGTGCAAAGAGTTTTAAATCATCCACATGCAATAGATGCGTCACCTTGGACGTGATTTTCTTGGTTGTGAGGGTGTATCTGTGTACTTCCTCATTAATGAGGTTACCGAGTGGATCCAGAGCCAGGCAAAACAGGAGGGGGTGGGGGGAAGACTGTCTCCTTGAAAGATCCCATGCCATATCTTCCCTCCTGGTATTTCGATCTTCCTTCAAGTGTTGCAGGATTAGTGTGGTATTCCATAGATCAGTGGCTTTCTGAGTCAGATTGATTGTTTGGGGATTTATCTTGTACATTTCAATGCACTTTATTATCCATGAATGTGGGACACTATCAAAAGCTTTTTTCAGAGTCTTTCCAGGCTGTGGACAGTTTGGTTGTTCTTGTACTCCAGTTTTCGAGTATGGCCTTGTATTGTTTAGTGGTCTATTATTCCATTACATCTTCTTTTACATCCCTTCTGTTCTGCCTCTAGGCCTCCTTGATCTGTTCGGCGGTGGTACATAGTATCTGTGATGATTCCTGTGAAAAGTTTGTATGTTGTTGGTAGACAGGTTAGTGTCTGGTATTTTTAGATAGTTTGGTTTCTTCAGATTTTGGGATAAGGAAGGTGTTACCTTCTGTGTGTGTGTGTGTGTGTGTGTGTGTGTGTGGCATCATTTTTCTCAGAGATGGCTAAACAGATCTTGGTTAAACTCTCAGGGGATCATCAGTGTCGGGAGTGTTTTAGGCAAAAAAAACAAAAATTGGAAAATCGCTCTATAGTGCCAAAGCCTTTGAAGCTATGTAAAAGGTAATATGAAAAAAATCCCCAAATCCATTCCTTTGTGGATGGAGGGAAGTGTTTCAGGCACCCACAAAGATAGACAAAGCACAAACAAATTGATTTCTTCAAAATACCAACAGGATAGAACAGAATATAAATGTAAGATATCATGTTCATATATATATATATATATATATATATATATATATATATATATATATATATATATATATATATATATAATATATATGAAAGAGGTGAGTCAATGGAAAGAGGTGAGTGTGGTAAATGATCCACAGTCGTATTTGACCGTCAGAATAACTGCTCAGGAAAAGCTCACGGTGTGCTTAATCAAATGTGCTGTAAGTCCAAGGTGTAAATAAATTGTCCACCTCTAAGGCAATGTGTCCTGATGGAAAGGGGGTAGACGAGCCTCCGTTGGGCTAACGGCTATCTCACATGCATGAATGTGTCTGTCCTAAAGAGAAAAAGGCTATCCCATGAGAAAGGGAATCTATTCTTTACCCTTCTCAACGCATCAAAGTTAGAATCCCACCAAATGTGGGGTCTATCCTGAACAAGCATTTTGGGATATAACTGTCTGAGGACCTCAATGTTTCTGTACATTAGTCGGATCCGATTATGAAATCCGTAATAAGATATATTTACAAATATATATATATATATATATATATATATATATATATATATATATATATATATATATATATATATATATATATATATATACATATAGTAGACGCCGCTTTATAAATCCACGGTTATAAAATCCAGCCGCTTATTGTGACCAAAATGAGTTGGAACAGAATTTTACATAGAGAATTTTTTTCTCTCTCTCTCTTTCTATCTCCCAGCATTTTTGTACTATAAGAGTCATGAGTTGAGTTGTGATTTAGAGTCAAGATGGCGACCACGAGCAAAAAGAGGAAGGATCTATCCATGGAGGAGAAGGTGGCCTTATTAGACCGTTTCAATGCAATGGCGAAGACAAGTCAGCGCGAGGCTGCAATCACGTTGGAAATTTCTCGTGGCCAGCTCCAGAATCTTATCAAGAACAAAGGCACCATCAGAGCAGAGGTTCAAGAGTGAGGCGGTGTGAAGCGGAAGCGGGTGGGGAAAGACGAGGAAGTGGAGAAATTACTGCTTGAATGGTGGGAATTTTCGAATCGGAGGAATATGCCAGTGAATGGCCCGATCTTATGTCAGAAAGCGGAAGTCCTTGCGCAAAAAGCTGGTCATCACAACTTTAGAGCCACTGACTGTTGGTTTTCTCGGTGGAAGAAACGGAATGGAATTGTCTTCACTGTTTTGAAGGGCGAAGCGGCTGAGGCAGATGTGGCTGCAGCGAATGAGTTCCGTTGAAATCAGATGGGAGAGATTCTTCAATCATTTGACAAGCGGGACATCCTCAACGCCAATGAGACAGGAATCTACTTCTGCAAAAGACCGAGTGACATTGATGGTCTGCTGCAACATGGACGGTGGAAAGGAAGATCTTCTGATTGGTAAACCAAAGAAGCCGCGTTGGACACGATGAATATGCTCGATGTTGTGTGGGAAAAAGTTATGGCAGAAACGATTCAGAACTGTTGGCGAAAGGGAGGATTTGTTGGAGAACCAGACCCAATGCCAGAAATGGAGCCACTGCCCTCGCCACCACCCGGGCTCACAGCCAAAGTGTTCGCTCAATAGATCACCATCGACTACGACATTGAGACAACAGGCGAAATTACGGAAGAGGAAATGACCGACCAGCTCGTTGGTCAGATTCTCGAAGCCACCGAGCCCATAGCTGAAGAAGTGGAAGAAGAAAGCGACGACGAACCCGAGCCAATGCCAACAGCGGCAGAGATGTGGACTGCACTTGCCAAATTGGACAGGGGACTGCAGGTCTCAGGTTTTGCCCATCCCGATTTCCGCCACGTGACGGATTCAATAAAGGAACATTTGCGCAAAACCTTCCGTCCCAAGCAAGCGACCTTGGAGAGATTCTTTTGAACAATCCCCTTGTCACCATTTGATAAATCAATGCTTTTGTAGCATAAAGCAGTGTTTAACGACATTCGCTTTTTGTTGTATCTATCCAGTAGGTGGCTGAAAATAGGTTCTCCGCTTAATAAATCCAGTCGGTTAATAAATCCAAACGGCGTGGTCCCATGGTGGATTTATAAAGCGGCATCTACTATATATATATATATATATATATACACACACACACATCAAACAGAAAGACCCACCCACATCTCTCACCTGTGAACAGAGGGAATAGCCAATCAGCTTTCACCTAATCAACTAAACCCAGATGGCTGGGATTATATAAATAAATGAATACGTCCCATGCTCCTCCAGCCGAAACTGCTGTGTAAAAACAACCAAGAAGGCCTACTTGGTTTTACTTTGTGCAGTAAATGTTCCATAACATTAACCCCAATGAAAACTCCATTTTAACACCTCACTGATGATCCTAAACAAATGGTCTCAATTTATAACCAGACATTCAAATATCCTCAATCTATTTGCTCAATTTATTACTCAATGACCAAAAGCTAGCAATCTCTTCCCCTGTTTCATCTTCAAGTTGCACTCTCTCAAAATAACGGGACAAATAGAAAAAAAAATAACAACAAATCTCAGTTGCTTTCCAGCCACAGGGCATTGAAAGAGTTATGGTGTGTTAAACAAAATCACTTGCAAACACAATAAGCCTTACATTGCTCGACTTTAAAGCATAACTTCCTCCAACACAAAGGCTTGTACTCGGTCATGATAAACTTAAACGTGGCTAGAACTCATTTTCCACTGATCTGGCTCCATCGCGAGTGAGATGGAGGGGACGGAGTGTGTGTGTGGGGAATGCATGCACAAATAGGCTCACAATTTGCTGATATAAAGGGTTTTCTGCGGTGTCTTCTTCTTATCATTCTTCATCCTCCTCCTCCTCCTCCTCCTGTCAAAGGGCTTTGTGGAACTTTTACACCCACTCACCAAGTGGGATGTCTTCCTGAAAAGAGCATATCAAAAAACAAAGGATAGTAAGTGCAAGAACAGCATTTTACAGAATCAGCACTACATAGGTCGTTTAACGTATTTCAACTCACCCTTGGAAATTTGGATGCTTAATTCACCAATGAGGTTGTTCAATGTTTTAATATGAGAAATAATCGTGTGCTAGAGGTAGTGACCACACACACAGCACATTCAGATGACCACAACTCCCACCAACAACAAAAAAAAATGGTAACAACACCCCAAGTCATGGAACCAGTTGTGGCTCAGATTGGGTGGTTAGAGTAAAACATGCCAATTAACCAAATACTAGTGAAACAGAACTTGTGCCACAATGTCAGTAATAGAAAACAAACTTTATGTACCATTCACAGAATTTACCTAAATTAATTTAAACCCACAGAAGAATAAACAGAGACAATAGTTCACCAATGTGCGTCAGGACAATCTCCGAATTCTGAAAGCAGGGCAGTAGTCTCATTCTGTGAGCATGTTGAGATATATTGAGAATGTGAATATTGACTTGGTGCAGTGAGCAGCCGATGCGGTTACAACTCATATTTATCACGAAGCCGTGTATGATGGACTTGGCAAGCAGTATAAGCAACCATAAGTACTTTATTAAAAAGGAAATTTTGAAGTAGAGGACAAAGCAATAACAGAAGTGTGCACTTAGATGTTACAAGTCTTGTAACACAATGTTGATAAGGAATGGTGCTTTACTAGGCATCTGTGTAAGCATACCAAATTTGGATTTACTAGAAACACCCGCTCCCCAAGCATACCAAATTCAGACAACAGTCCAGCGAGAGAGGGGATGCCGGTGGGTTAATATTCTTCTTCTTCTTCCTTTTATTCTTTAACAGTGACAATTATTCCCACGTTCTTGTCGGGTTGGCCGTAGGATGCTTGGCCAAAGTCTTTCACGTACCAGCTGCCAAGGTCTCATGTTCGATTAAGGTAAGAGCAGGAATTTGGAATTCATTCATAGTTCGACTACTCTTCGTGAAGAACATCGTGGGATCTTTAAAATCCACCAAATTATGCCGGCAGAGGGTACTCTACTTTAACGTCAATCCAATGGACGGCTCACATTGATGAATCCCCCTGCCTGTGCAACACTGGGATCACAATTAATAGCTGAGTCTGGATTCAAACCCAGGCTTGACAGCTTATAAGTGAGTGTGCGTTACGAATGGGGTTATGTGTCAAATAAAGGTCACAATTTGGCCGTAGCGGTGTCAGGGGCAATACCACATGTCAAACTTGAAACCATGGCTGGGAGAAATGACATACAAGGCTCAAATATATTGTTGTGGTTCTGCAAAACTGTCACTCCCCAAGGCAATGGCACACAACATGTAACAGTTTGAGAAAGTTATTTAATTTGTATTCACTTTTAAATAGTTCCTCCCTTATGTGTAATGGGTTTATAGGTCATATGTGTTGTATGGGCTTTTGGTAGGTTTTTATGCCCCTTCTTTTACTTATTTTGCTTTGCTGCACACACCAGCCTTTCTTTACACAAACATGCAGACAAGAGCAATCGCCAAGTAATTTGCATACGTACGCAAAAACTCCTTCAAACTACATGCCATAATCCAACGAACATGACACCTCAGTCCTCACCATACTCAAACCCCAACGCGACAACAATTCACACAACAAGCCACCATCCTGATAATCACCACACCATCAAAACATAATTCAAGATCACTGACACTCAGCATTGATGGCACAGCCTCAACGACCACCATTACCACCATGTCAAAAACACCACCACACTCAACGCGATGCTGACGCGGCCAATATTCGGCAGAGGTAATGAAGAAAATAAATATCTACAACAACTTTACAGATGGTTGTAGTGGGAACAAAATAAATAAATAAATAATTCTTCCAAATGCAGACATGCAGACATTTTCTCCAAGGAATGATGTTGCTCTCAAAATTTGAGTGTATCATCCTCCGGATGGAAAAGCTTCAATATCTTAACGAATGACAAGGTGAACCTGAAGAACCAAATGCAGAAATTCTTTGGTTGTGCTTTAAAATGTTCTATTTTTCACATTTTCTTTTTGTTAAAAATTAACATTCATTAACCTGGTGTTCATTGTTCAGCATAAAACTCAGCTCAAGTCAGCTGTTGTAAAAAAAAAAAAAAAAAAAAATCCAAATCATTCATCCATCACATCCACATTGCAATCCAATATGGGAGAGAAATATAATAATTGACAAGCTGTGCATTGTTGTCGTTTCATGTGCAGCCTATGGCTGCATCATTTCTAGAAGCGTGGCTGTGCCGCTGATGCAGTGCCCTGTTACCAGTAAGCTGGTACTCATTTTGCTGACCTCGGAAAGGATGACAGGCTGAGAAAACTCACATGGTGCTATTTCGTTGACAAGGGCTCAAACTCAAGACCTTAAGATCTCAAGCCAGCCACCTGAACAATCAAGCCAAAAAATAGGCTGGGCAGTGCATTAACCGGCCGAGAATAGCGAAAATTTTTATATTTTAACAAGTACGTAAAAGGTTTAAAATTTTGAGCAACAACTTATTATGATGTTTCACCAAAGCAAACATTCAAACCATTTGGCATTTGTTAATGCAGTTGTTGTACGTGTTATTAAATTCCCCAAAATATATATATATATATATATATATATATATATATATATATATATATATATATATATATATATATTAAATGTCTCGTTTTCAAAAAGTACTCACAAAGCTGGGAATTGTGATGATGGTGTGGTCTCTGGTCATCCTTTCTGGTACATTGCTCAATCTTTGCGGTGCTTTAAATGTGTCCAGCTCCTTGGATTGGTCTGAAATTTTGTCCATCAGCTGTTTGTTTTGTTCTCTAAGAAGCTGATTACACTTCTTCAATTCATCCACCTGACAAGTGAAGAAAACAGGATTGCAAAAGAGGAAGTGATCATTCTCGGGAAAAAGGAGATAAATGTTTAACAGTGCTGTGTTTGACACAGTTGTTCAGAAGATACCACAAAGCAGATTCACAAACTGCACTTTTTTTTTAATCAGATTTTGAATTCGTTGGTTCATCAGACGCATCATATCTCTGTCAGGATTCTCCAGGTATATTTGTCTTGGTTCACTTGTTTTCTTTTGCTCCATATGCATCATCCACAGCTTTCACAAAAATGTTGATGGTACCCAAATCTATCTTTCCAGTGAACCCGATGATGGGTTCTCTTCCACAACTCTGAATTCAACATCAATTACGGGACTTTTTACTTCACTTGATATTCTATTTGTTAATTTTTTTAATCTCCTCCATCGAAGATGGACGGAGGTTCCTGTTTTCACCCCTGTCTGTTTGTTTGTTTGTTTGTTTGTGAACAGTATTATGGAAAAACTCCTGGACGGATTTCGACGAAACTTGGTGGGGGGATGAGGAATGGTCCAAGGATCATGCCATGAGATTTTGGACTTGGTGCAAATTCCAATATGGCCGCTATGGCGGCCATTTTGAAAAAAATATTTGAATTTTTGTTTTTGCATTTCTACATGTTTTAAGTGATTTCCAACCCCCCAAAAAAATTGTTAGAGAAAAAAAAAACAACAAAATTTTGCAACTTTTTTTCAAAAAAATTTCGATTCTATTAGAAAAATATTTGAATTTTTTTTTTTTGCATTTCTACATGTTTTAAGTGATTTCCAACCCCCCCAAAAAATTGTTAGACAAAAAAAAATTTTGCAACTTTTTTTTCAAAAATATTTCGATTTTATTTTTTTTGGCATTTATACATGCGCGTCGATCTACTTTAGTTTATTCAATCGTGGTTCAGTTGAGTCTGATCCGTTTTGACCGACAATGAATAGGATATCAGGTTCACTTAAGTGACCCAGCAGCATTGGCGGCGGAGCTTTTGCACTCCACCGAGTGCTCCCCCTCTAGTTTTTTTTAAGTTTTCTTCACAAAGTACTTTAAAGTTGTCTTCTAAATGAAAATCACTGTCTGACAACATAAATGATTGATGAACGATCACTCTGTCTCCAGCCCTGAAGCTTGTGTTGAATCCTTCATACAAAAACAGCAGAAACCGCTCTGGTCAGTACTAATTTCAAGCAAATTCAAAACACAAATCAAGAGGTACGTAAAACGTCTATTCATTGGGCTCCAATTTTGTACGATATACATACATCTATATTATATTAAATATTACATATGTACACTATGCAGTGCCTATATAAAGTCTACACCCCCTTTCAAATTTTTCACCTTTTGTTGCCTTATATCCTGAAATTAAATTGCATTAAATCAGACTTTTTCCACCTTCATTAAAACATCATAACCCACACCTTCCAGGGGCAAATGCAGGAATTGGGTAGGGGGGTTTCCAAATAACAGAAAATCTAAGTCATATGAACGTTATGATAACTTTATTGCAGCTTTAAAATAAATGCACATTCACATATTCTTTGATATGCATGTATTGTGCAAAAAGATATAAAAGTTAATTAATATAATATTTAAATGCATAACTAAAAATAAAATAGCTTGAATTCAATAAACTTCAAGTTTCAATCTCAAATATCATCACTCGTAAGACCTACCTGAGTGATGGTAGTGCCTATATGACATACTAGCAACTATATGACATAATAGAAGGAGTTCTGGGTGACCAGGGAACCCCTGGGTTTGCCACTGTAATGGTAAAATTTTTTTGTTGGGAGGGTGGGGGAGGTTTCCAGGCAACCAGGAAACCCCCCTCGATTTGCCACTGCCTTCCAAGTGAAAAACGAATTCTACAGATTGCAGGAAATTAGTTAATACAAAACTAGAATATCTTGTTTGGATAAGTGTCCACCCCTCTGAGTTAATACTTTGTGGAAGTATCTTCAACAGCAATTACAGCTGTGAGTCTGTTGGGATAGCTCTCCAGCAACTTTGCACACCTTGATTGGGCAATATTTTCCCATTCTTCTGTACAAAACTGTTCAAGCTCAGTCAAGTTGCGTGGAGAGCGTTGATGGACAGTAATCTACAAGTTATGGGACAGATTCTCGATAAGATTCAGGTCGTGGTTCTGACTGGGCCACTCAAGAACATTTATCTTTTTGTTCCTTTGCCACTCCAGTGTATCTTGGACTGTGTGCTTCGGATCATTGTCATGCTGAAAGGTGAACTTCCGTCCCAATTTCAGCTTTTTTGCAGAGGGCAGCAGGTTTTCCTCAAGGATTTTTCTGTATTTTGCTCCGTCCATTTTCCCTTCTATCCTGACAAGTGCCACAGTCCCTGCTGATGATAAACATACCTGTAACATGATGCCGTCACCACCATGGTTCACAGTTGGGATGATGTTCTTTGGGTGATCAATGTGCTATGTTGAGTTTGCCTCAAACATAATGTTTTGTATTTAGGCCAAAAAGTTCCATCTTCGATTCGTCAGACCACAACACTTTTTGCCACATGGCTTCAGAATCTCTAGAATGTTTTTTTTGCATACCTCAAATGGGACTCAAGGTGGGCTTTTTTGAGTAATGGCTTCCTTCTTGCCACTCTACCGTCCAGGCCATACTTGTGAAGTGCTTGAGATATTGTTGTCACATGCACACAGTCGGCAGTCTTAGCCATGAAAGCATGTAGCTCTTTCAAAGTTGCCATTGCCCTCTTGGTGGCCTCTCGGATCAGTCTCCTTACTTGGTCATCTAGTTTAGAGGGATGGCCTGATCGAGGCAGGGTGTTGGTGGTACCATAGGCCTTCCACTTCTGAATGATTGTCTTTGTGCTCCAAGGGATATTCAAGGCCTTTGCCATATTTTTATTCCCATCCCCTGATGTGTGCCTTTGCACAACTTTATCCCAGAGGTCTTTCGAAAGCTCCTTGGGCTCATGGTTGAGTCTTTGCTGTGAAATGCACTCCGTCATCGAGGAAACCTTCAGGAACAGCTGATTTGATCCTGAAATAATCAGAATCACTACTACTTAACACAGGTTGAGGATAATTAACTTTGTGTGTGATCTTGAAGGTGATTGGTTACACCTGAGCTAATTTACGGGGTGTGGACCTTTATCCAACAAAGACTTTCGAGTTTTTTATTTTTAAATTAATTTTCTGGAATTTGTAGAATTTTTTATTCACTTGGAAGTTGTGGGTTACGATGTTTAAATTAAGATGGAAAAAGTCTGATTTAATGCAATTTAATTCCAGGTACAAGGCAACAAAAGGTGAAAAATTTGAAGGGTTATAGACTTCCTATAGGCAATGTATACACATACACACAACAATACAGGATCTGGACAATGAAGCAACATACAAATACCTCAGAGTATGAAAGGGCCACCAAATATGTCACAAATATTTGTGCAAAACAATTGCCAAAGAATACCTCCACAGAACAAGGATGATCCTGAAAACACATCTCACCCTGAGAAACAAAATCAAAGCCATCAACAAACTAGTACTACCAGTATTCCATTACGGCTGTGGAAAAATAAACTGCCAACAAACGGAAATCAACAAACAAGATATCAAAACAAGGAAACTCCTCAACATCCACAAACATCAGCGTATCCTGAGAATACACCTGCCAAGACATGAAGGAGGTGGTAGCCTGATGGAACTTAACCAAGTGCACAGAATGACATCTGTCGAACTGGCTGAATACATGAAGAGTTCAACAGACTACATCATCCAATTTGTATGCAAACACGAAGACAACAAGCCAGGGAAGGTATCACTAACCCACCGAGCAAAAACTTTCCAAAGACAGGTGCAAACGGAAGATGTCACACAAGAAAACGAAACAACAACAAATACGGCCCCACCAATTGCAAAAAAGACAAAATAAAAGTACAAGACAAAATATCAACAGACATACACCGTTAACTGGGAAAACGACAAAAGAGCAGGAAGGTATAAAAAAATAAAAAAGAAGAAAAAAGTTGGACAGGTTGGGAATAGACAAAGAAGGCTCTTTGGAATGGTGAAGAAGAGGTAAGCTCAACTGGGATGGAGAAAGAATCATAAATTCCCAAGACCAAGAACACAATATGAATGTCTTCAAGAAAATGACAGGACTGGGTCAGTCAGACAAGACAGTGTAGGTTCTGGAAGGTAGAGACAGAGTTTGAGCCACCTCCTATCGGGATGTAAAAAAGAACTCACATCAGAGCAGTTGTACACCCAAAGGCACAACATGGTATGTGGAGTAATCTACAGGCACATCTGCAAAAGTCTCAATATCCCAGTTCCAGTAAAGTCATGGAAACATGAACCAAAAGCAATCACTGAAAACAAGGAAGTAACACTCACGTACAATCTAATGATCCCATCGAGCGTAAACATCGGGAAAAAAGCACTGTGACCACCGACAATACTGACGTACAAAAAGGAAACTAATTCATTGCTAATTGAGGTGTCAGTACCGAGAGATGTTGGCCTAAACAATATAGAAATCAAGACAATGACCAAATATCAAGATCTCAAAAATGAAGTGAAAAGATCCTGGAAGCTGCAGAGATCCAAAATTGTACCAGTGATCGTTGGAGCAACGAGAATGATAAATAACCTTACAGAGGTGTTAAAAACAACCCCTGGGAATATTATCACAAACAAACTGCAGTTGGAAGCTGTCCGGAGCTCAGTGACGATCCTCAAAAGAGCCCTCAGATCAAAACTTTGAGAACAGGAAAGCTTCACAAATTGGTCCATGAATCGTGACCCCTGACTGAAATGGAGGTGGATACTTCACGAACTGGGAGGACTCCATTCCACCTAATGAAACCCACATTTGGAGATAACAATCAATGACACACGCAAATATAGAAACGGCCATGCAATCTTCAACCACCAATGCAGGAACCGGCAGGGATGGGATGATAAGATCACCACATCCGGCAGTTAATTCGGACGCAAATCGGTGTTTCAGACACATGACGACACCGAATCTGCCTGAAAAGATTGGCTTAGCGAGCATTCAGCGATTCGCTAATGAAGGCGCTCGATACGTGGATCCAATTTTCCCATTTAATGCGTTAATAAGCCAATTGTTAAAGCGCTATGACTGCTGCTCTCCATGACAACACAATTCACATGAACAGGAAATTTATGACAAAGCAGGTTTGGGAAAGAAGAACACGACCGCAAACGGCTATCACATCCTAATGATCATCTATGCTAATAAGTGTGTGTGTGTGTGTGTGTGTGTGTGTGTGTGTGTGTGTGTGTGTGTGTGTGTGTGTGTGTGTGTGTGTGTGTGTGTGAGTTTCTCTCTTCCATAACTCCAAAACCATGAAACCTAGCAGCCTGAAACTTTGCATGAATATGAAGCAAACTCCAGCGAAGTGCATGAATGAAAAGTTGGTGTTTGGGTTAATTTAAACACCCCTTTTGAAGATGATCAATGGCCTCATTTAATTATCCTTTAGCAAGGCATCATCCTTGGTCAACCCTCTGTCACCTTACTGGGGTCTTGATTCAACATTTTGTTCAGCCTATTCAAACATTCCTTGATTTGGAAAAACGATCTACTGTCACAGACCAATTAAAGTGTATAATCAAAATATCACGTCTGATTTGAGCAGCGGATCTCGTGGACTAAATAAGTGTTGAAATCTGGAGTGAAATATGAAAATTTCAACAAATTAGCGATTTTTAGAAACAAAGTGTATTTATTTAAGCAAAGCATTAAGCTTAATTCTTTGTACTGTATAGAAAATTATATTTATGAAGAAAAGACGAAGGAATGTGCATAAAGTGCAACTTCATGAAGAGCGACACTGTGCTCTCAAACCTGCTTTTGCAAGCCATGGCGATACAGTCCACAGGGGTTCTTTTATTTATTTTTCGCAATTACGCACACAGTTTTCTTTTTCCTATTTTGTGCGATCTGCTTTCATGACAAAATATGAATATAAATACACTAATGGTTTGTGCAATGCATTAATAGTCGGCAGTGGCTGAAAATGAAGAGGTACGGAGACAGCACACACGGAGGTCAGACAGGGTGGGGTTTGTGCATGCCTGCATGTGGGTAATGGAGGAACGCGTATAGTTGGGAGGGGGGAGGAGGGGGCATGCATGCAGGCAGGTCTTTGAAAGGTAGATAACATGGGTTTTAATTTTTGAATGCTCCCACCCGGTTCTATACAGAACAGGCAGTTGAAAAGAAAGCGTTGCTGTTTGGGTACATTTTATCACATCGGTAATGCCCTGGTACGCTGCCTACCCTCCCCTTATACTGCCTTCCCTCCCTCTCCCCTCACACTTGCTTTCCTTGCCTTTACGCTGCCTTCCCCTCCCTCACGCTGCATCCCCACCCCCCTCGCTGCCTTCCGTTCCCTCCCTGCATGCTGCCTTCCCTTCCCCTCCATCACACTATCCCCCTCCATCACCATACAACCCTTCAGAGGTCGAGGAGAGGAAGGGGTGTTAAAGAATGTGCAAGTTGGACAAATGAAAGCTTTTTTTGTTTAAGCAGTTCAAACTGATGCTCGGATCAATTCCGCAATTCGTCTCAGGTCAAGAGATTCTGGACCTTATCGTATGTATGGAAATTAAATGAAGGCACACACACTGGCATGGCTTTTTCGACGATTGAAGGAAAATACCCTTCCTTCTCTTCCCCTTCCCTCATGCTCTTTTCCCTCCCAAAGCTCCTCCACCCCCCCCCCTACAGACGTCTCTGGGCAGTGTTTAGTATGACCCGTTTGAACATGCTGTTTAAAAGTTCCAAATTTTGTTCAATCCTGCACTAATGCCCACATAAGGGGACCATTCCACCCCCCCCCCACACTGCTTTCCCTCAAGTCCCCCTATCAAACACATGTCCAGAACAACCCCTTCCCCTCCCCACTACCCCCTCCATCTCTCTCTCTCCCCCCTCCCAGAGTGCATAGTGACGTGCGGTGAGGCCTTGCTCCCCCCCACTTCCTCACCTCCTCCTCGTTCCCCAAACTCTGCTCACTCCCCCCTACCTCTTCTCTTTCTATAAGTTCTGCGGACACGCATGTCTACGAGTAAATCACAGGTTTGAGGTGTGCAATCTCAACAGATGATCTTCTGTAATCAATTACCTTACCACAATATAATCAAACATTTCTTGAGCTTTGCTTTTGACAAGTGTCTGCCTCGAGATAAAGATGTTAAATTGTTGTTGTTTTTTTAGTGAAAGGTATCTCATTTCTCTGAAAGGCTCACCTGAGTTTGGAATGAGTAGTTTACAGTCTCTTGAGTAACCACTTCTAAATCTTGGTCCTCCACTTTTTTTACTAGAAACTGAATTTCTTGTTTCGCAGTCTCCAGCACCAAGTCTTTGGCCTGATCATGTGCACACATGCTGTCCAACTGAGAAGTGAAGAAAACAAGATGAGGTGAAAAAAAAACAAGTGGTGAATAAAACTCAACTTTGAAAAAGAGAAATTGATAGGGAGAGGACTTTTACTAACTAACCTGAAGCACCATTCATACAAAACGTTGACAGCACAAAGTAAACCAGAATGACACTCGGTCGAGCGCAAACCTCTGCCAGGCTTGTTATTGTCACCTACCCAACTAATCCACCAAGTTCTGTCACAACCCTTCCACAACGTTTTGAGATATTAGATCTGGCTGATCATTGGGCTACAAAACGTAAACTCTTCAGCCTGGTCGAGGGAGGTATGCACTCTACCGAGTGCCCGTTCTGGTTTTGTAATATTACCATTACCCTGCTCGTGCGAAGCAAAAGGCAGGGTTAAGTAATTGGTTTACTCTGTCTTTCTTTCTCTTTACAGACATCAGTTTAGGATCAAAGAACTACTTCACTTCAATTAAATGTTATATTTTGAACACCGTGGCACATGAACCTGCAGTTTAGCAGTACTTTGGCTCTGAATTTGGCAGAGAGTAACGAGGTAATTTTGTTTAGTCTGCCAATCTGGCAGTCAAACAAAACTGAAAATTACTGTATTTCAAACAGTAAACCTAATGTTTTTCGGGACATCCCAAAGGACAAATAACAGGCATGAAGAACTAATGTAATGTGTTAAATAAGGTGGTGTAAAAGACGGTGCACCAACGGTGGAAAACCGGTAAGAAAACCAAGACTTTGGGGTAAGGCGCTCCATGAACTCAAGTTATTTCAGTCTTAAGTGAAAGACAGTGAAGTCTTCGGTAATAAATATGTTGTTTTGCTGAAGAACTTACTTGAGCAACGAGTAGGTGGATCTTTACTTGTGCCACCTCATACTCCGTGGTGTGCTCCTTAATGCACTCGTGAGCAAGTGCTAACTGATGGTCTCGGCATTTCGAAACCTCCATCTCCTTCTGCAGTTGGTTTGAAACTTCCTCGGAGATCTTTTTATGGGAATGGAGGCTCTCACGATCTTCCTTGTGCTAATACATAAAAAGTCAAGAGGGAGGAAGGTTGGGGGGAGTTAAGACAATCTGTAAAATTGATGAGGAAGCAAATTAAATGGTCGGTTGTATAAAAATGGTTTCCAGTGAAGCTAATGGCCACAGTATATCATTTATGTTATACAGTACATTTACTTCCGTTCAGAATTATTCACCTTCCCTCAAGCGTGATTGTTCAAATATACAGACTCGGTGCCATAAAGGTTCGTCAGAGCACCCACTCTGAATATGGGAGATCAGTGGTTCATAACAAAGATTACAAATGATATGTGCTGTTTCCTTGCTTGAGCTCAACATTTACAAACGAGAGAACACAGACAAGAATAAAACCACAAGTTGGCAATTCTAGCACAGGTTCTGATGGGCCTAAATGCATCCTCCTGCATTGAAGTTCATTGTTGGATTACATATTATGAACAACAAACAACGCGATAAATCTATTTCTCTTGGAATTTAACAAGAGTACAAGAATAGAACACGGGAGCTTTGAAATCCACAACCGGAATGTAGAAAGAATAGCCGGTTTTACACACATGTGTTACCTCGAGCTGCAATGGTCCGTGTGGAGATGACACCAGGATGGCATTTTTAGTCCAATTCTATCCAAGACAATTGTACTTGTCGGTCTAATTGGAGGAAGTTACAATTCAAAATGGAAGTCGATGTGTGGAAAGAATTAATATCAACAAAATAGTAATAAGAAAGGATACAGTCATGGTTACTGCGGTGATTGCTGTGCGGTGTTCACATCCAGCAATCAACAGCAACAACTGCTCACCTGCTTGACGAGAACTTTTTTCTCCCATTGCAACCCTTCAATTTTCTTCTGCAGAGCTTGCTTTTCTTGCTCCAATCTGTTCACAGAGCACAATATTATTTGATATGAGATCAAATATTACAAGAAACTCAGACACAGGAGGAAGCCATTTGGCGGATCACACCTGTGCTCTGTCAACACCAAATTAAATCAATCAGTCAGTACAACTAACCAATTGCACTGGGACGTGAGGGTGAGGATATACATAATTTTTTTATGGAGGGGTGGGGGTGGGGGGATAATTTTTTTGTCGAGGGGTGGGGGGGGGGATAATTTTTGTGGAGGGGTGGGGGGGATATATCTTCTTCTTCTTCCTTCGGCTGCTCCCGTTAGGGGTCGCCACAGCGAATCATGCGCATGATCCGCATAGTGATTTGGCACATGTTTTACGCCGGATGCCCTTCCTGACGCAACCCTGGTCGCCTCTTACGACACAGGGATATGGTACACCTATTTTAACCGGGGTATACACCGGCCCAGTACACTGGTACTCAATTCGCCGACCTCGGAAGGATGACAGGCTGAGTCAACCCCCTGGTGTATTAATTCAGTGGCTCAACGGGGTTTGAACTCAGGACCTTTTGGATCCCAAGCCGCTGCCCTAACCACTGCGCCAACACCAGGCTTTGGGGGGGGGATATATATATATATATATATCTATATATATCTTTTAATCTTATCTCTTGAATACATCATACATGAAGAGACCAGCACAGACATCACACATGTGCACATTCTTGTTGTGCTCATTTATCTGCTTTGATGACTTAGACCGTCTCGGAGCACTGCTTATGACCTTGTCTATAGTCGCTGGTGAGAATTGGACCGGAATGTTCTTCCCACTTCCTCTGAAAATGTTACATTCCTGACTGTAAAGTACCTTTCAGCATTGGCATTTGAGCCATGAAAAGGTTTGGGTTGTTTTATAAAAAAATTTGAGGTTGACACGTCATGCTGTTATTGCATCACCTTTCGTCCCAGTCACTACTTCATGAGACCTGCATTTAGGTGTTTAAACTTAAAAAAAAAAAAAAAACATTTTCATGTCCTTTAACAGGCATGACATTGGGCCAATGAGGAGGTGAGGGATGGTTACATGTTCAGTCCGTGTGTAAAATATTGTCGCAGTGCTGGTGGTTCAGGATAAAACCCCCTACCCAAATTTTGGTGACAGGCGGTCAACACCGCCAGCCTGGATAGCTTAGCTGTTCTTCTTATGAGGCGGACACGTTGATCCTCGGAGATTATAAGGCGTACGGGAGGGGCGGAGTGCGGCACAGGCAGAGCGAGGAAGGCACAGGTGGATGCACATGGGAGTTTATACTCGAACCCCACGACAAATACAAACACACATCAACTTAAAATAAACGCGGGATTTAATGATAATAGACAAATATTTACAAGGGACAACAAACAATTTGGAATGTAATAATACATGAGGTAAACTAAACCTAAAGTCGAGGCACCTCTACACACAGAGTTAAATACAGACAAGGGGAAACAAAATAAAACAAAAGCAAATCCTTCCTTTATCCTGGCACTTGGCTTTGTCCAGAGATGGTTTTTGTGGAACTTAGAATTGAGGCGCTTCGTCATGCATGTGTAGACGCGCTCAAAATATGGCGCCGAGCCGCTCTCTCGCAGCGGAAAAAATGTACGTCAGGCTATTTGTGAGCAGTATTGAACACCAAGGCTCAGAGAACCCGTGCAGCTTCTTTTCACAAGCGAATATGCCGACCGTTCCTCTGTTGCACCCGGGCTGTTCACAATGATCACCCACACGACTGGATGACGTCTGAGACCCTGTGATCAGGCCATGAGGCACGCTGTCCTTCCCTCCTCAGAAACGTACACACTTCACGGCTCAGCCGAACAGTCAATGGCTCACACCTTGCTCAGTAAGCGAGCGAATTCACCTCAGCATGAATAAGAGAATCGTGCCATCTTCATGCCTCGAAGGAAAGACAGCCTTGAAAGCCTGTTCATGCAGGCCATCGCCGAGCTACATCTCGTTACGGGCCATCCCGACCATGCGCGTCTCTCACTCTGCACTCGTGCGTTCCTCACTCCTCTCCATCTCTCCTGACATCACAACCAACAAGTGATCCACCTCCGGGGCGTAGCTTACTCGCCGAAACGCGGGAAGGTGGGGCCTCTCCCTGCTCGGCATGCCGAGCTCACTTGTAAATGCATAAACGTAGGAATAGGTCACAGGGGGCAATCACATACTGGAGGAACTTATCCTTAAACCTGATCTAATTGACACCGCACCACCCCCATCCCCCCCTCCCCCCACTCTCCCCTGTGGTGACACGTGACACTTAAACTCACAGTTTCCCCATTTAATTACATCAAGATGTCTCCTCCACGTCTTCAGACCAAATAACTCTTCAATCCTAACTTTCCTATGAAATTGCTCCATCTACCCCCACAACCGTAACAATATCTTCCTTTGATGCAGGTATGACATATCTCACCAATGAAGCCTTGACAGATATAATAGTACTACAACAATTATCCCCACATCGTCAGGTCAACCAGGGAATGCTTGTGCCCCAAATCTTTCATGAACTGACTGGCCAAGGCTGAATTCAACCAAAGGCAATTTGTTTAAGGTGCCAGCGATAACTCGCCTACTCTTTGCAAAACATACCGTGGTATCTTTAACGTCAGGCCGACTGACGCTGACAGATGGGACAACCGGCTTACTATCCATCAAAGGGATGGCTCACCGTGTGATGAAACACCCCACTCCACTCAGAGTTTGTAGTCTGGTCAGGAATCGAACCCAGACTATGTGATCCAAAGGTAGATGTGCTACCTCCACACCATCTTTTCTCGGTCTCACTACTCGTGTAAAGGTTCGAGTATGCAGCAATTTACTCACAATTCGGACTTCATTAATCCATTGGAGGTCTGAGGCACTTTCTTCTGCGTTGATGACCTGAAGAAGTTCCTTACTCTTTGCCAGAAAGAAACTTTTTCTCCTTTGCGTTTCATTTTTTTCTTGTCCTTTTTTCCCATGTTTCCTGAAAAAAAAAGAAAAAAAAGAACATGATTAATGCCAATATCATTTTCACATTTGTCTATTCTGAGCTGGCAGAATGACCTAGACTCGTGGAGATACACACACTCACCTCCAAGCTGTCCAGCCAGGGTTCAAATCTATACCCAGCTAGAAACTGTCGTCCTGGTGTTTCACAGACTGTGCGATTCATCAATATGAGTGACGTCCTTCAGACGGACATCAAAACTGGGCATCCTGTCTGCCGACATTAGTTGGTGGACATTAAAGACCCCACAATGTCCTTTGCGAAGAGTTGACATGCAGAGCCAGCACCCTGTACAAATTCCAAATTCCTGATTCAACCTTCATCGAATGTCAAGCCTGACCAGCCGGTTCGTGAAAGACTTGAGCCAAACAATTCCCTCAACTTACCCACACAGTGGGAATAGTTGGCTGCTGCTGCTGCTGCTGCTGCTTCTACTACTACTACTACTACTACTACTACTACTACTACTACTACTACTACTACTACTACTACTACTACTACTACTACTACTACTACTACTGATGAAAAAATGTATTTTCATGAGACATGTTCGAACATCCAACGTGATAACTCCAACTGACTCTGGTCCACACAATGAGGAGTTGATCACCTCCAAGTGCTGAGAGCAGGATGGCTGGATGGTGCAGGTCTATCTGTATTTGCACTTTTGTATCCAGTATGAAAGTTGGAACATTTTCTCATCTTTCATGAGAAGATAAGGGCGAACATCAAATTGCGCCCAATTCCATTTTTGTCTCCTATCAGTTTCACAGGAGGGGACAATAGGTTTCCTCTTAGTCTGTCCATCCATCCCACCGGTGGTTTTTCAGTCTCTCTCTCCATACCCCTCAACATATTCAATTGAAACTTGGTCCCTGCCTTTATTATGACGAGTTACAGAACAAGTTCGAGTTTCAGGGCGTTTCGTCAATTTTTCACAGTTATGTCCTTTTTGGACTTTGTAAATATCAAGTCGTTTAGGGGGGCATGTATTGCAAAGCAATTCTCACTCTTGTTGGAACTATTATACCAGCAATACCAGATTCGGTGGTGTAATGGTTTGAGCGTCCGCTCTGAGTCGAGGAGGTCGTCCGTTCAAACTGTGGTCGAGTCAGAGGAAAAACTTCAAAAATGGTACGTACTGATTCTTTGCGAGGCATTCAGCATTTAAAAGGTTAAGAGAATGGGTTGGAATCCAAGCGGAGGAGGGAATTCCTCCTGAGGAAATGGTCCGCTGAGTGCAATGAGAAATGTGGTGCCATCATTGTGACGTCACGTCCCAGGATACTGAAGGTAACGGTGACGACATTCTCTCAAGCTCAGTGGCGGTTTGTCTCGTCTGACAGTTGTGTCTGTGTACCTGTGTTTTTGTCTGCCCGTCTGCCCTCCACTAAGAGCCTCAGATCCTGTTTAAAAAGCGTGAAATTGGAAACTGCTGTGGAATAATAAACTGACCCCAATTATAAATCAATAAGTTAGACATCAATAAGTTAGACTCGGCCTGTGTCGTTGTGCTCGTGGCTCAAAGGGGAATTCTTGTGAATTGCTGGATATGCTGATGAACTCATTGGGGTTTCTATTGTTGGTTTGTTTCTATGACGACATGATTGCTGACAGGATGGAAGGCTTGATTACCCACTGAAAGGTGAACGAACAAAAGTAAACTATGCATCACCGAAAAAGGATGAGGTGAACGTCCACCGAAGTGACTTACCGTCTGTATAATCAATGCTGCCACAAGTAAAACAGGGAAAAGAGACCAAAGCACACGTCATGAACAAATTCTGTGGTCGACATCAACGATTCGAATCGGATTACCAAAGGAAGTGTCCGAATCCACGAAGGCGACCTCGAACGAAGAGAGAAATGTTGCGCTCCACACCAGACAATCACTTCAAGCGATCTGAGCAGAACCGCGACGTGTCACAATGGTATTTATTATCACC
This sequence comes from Eptatretus burgeri, assembly GCF_056783735.1. Classification (NCBI taxonomy): domain Eukaryota; kingdom Metazoa; phylum Chordata; class Myxini; order Myxiniformes; family Myxinidae; genus Eptatretus; species Eptatretus burgeri. The sequence goes on from NC_140970.1 coordinate 96,770,688, forward strand.
ATGGTAACAATCACCTGATCGTTCTCTTGTTTTATCTCTCCCATTGTTTAACATCTATTGTTTATTCCTCCTCTTTACTACAAATTATACACTAATTAATTAGCAAAACAAGGATCGGAACAAATAACCAAAAACAATTATCGACATCGACAAATGCTTCTGATGCTAACAATACCACCTAGACACTACAAACCGAACCATAATACACGTCTCCGCGGCTTCATCGTTCTTTACCGAGTGTGTTCCACACGGACTTCTTATAATAACCTGGACCAACAGCGGCCTCTGTCGACTGAAGTCGCCATGTTGCGTTGCCAATCCGAATTCACAGATTGAATATGTTAATCTGTGCCGAATTTCTCGCTGGAAACAACATTTTTGTACAGCTTAATAAGAAGAACAGGATTTTCATTTCACTGACAACAGTCTCCGCCGCCCATTATCACTACCAAGCTAATCTAAGCTCTGCAGCACGAATCAATAAGGTGAGTGAGTACGAGGTGGTCACGATTCTCATGAATGATTATCATATCATATGTCATATGATCTGATGATAATCAATGTAATGTGTATTGCTCACCCCCTATGCCCTATAATATTTGTATTATTACAGGCCATAAGGCGGTAGGTTTCAGCTACCCCCTATAATTATAGGCCTTATGGCCTATAATTTACCTCCGCCATTGAAGATGGACGGAGGTTACTGTTTTCACCCGTTTGTTTGTTTGTTTGTTTGTTTGTTTGTGAATAGTATTACGGAAAAACTCCTCGACGGATTTCGACGAAACTTGGTGGGGTGATTCGGTATGGTCCAAGGATCATGCCATGAGATTTTGGACTTGGTCCAAAGTCCAATATGGCCGCTATGGCGGCCATTTCGAAAAAATATTTGAATTTTTTTTTTTTTGCATTTCTGCATGTTTTAAGTGATTTCCAACCCCCCCCAAAAAAAACAAACAAACAATTTGTTAGAGAAAAAAATTAGAAATTTTGCATCTTTTTTTTCAAAAAAATTTCGATTTTTTTTTTTTGGCATTTCTACATGCACGTCGATCTAGTTTAGTTTATTCAATCGTGGTTCAGTAGAGTCTGATCCGTTTTGACCTACAATGAAATAGGATATCAGGTTCACTGAAGTGACCCAGCAGTATTGACGGCGGAGGTTTTGCACTCCACCAAGTGCTCCCCCTGTAGTTAATAATATATTGACCAATCATCAAAACATTGAACAGACATCGGACAACCTTAATAAATATGATCTCTAATCTACAGACTAACCTATGGCCTCCTATTAATATGTGTATATTATAGAGGGTAGCTTTCTGTTATAGGTCGAAGCATATTGAACCAGTACCAGTCTCATTAATGTTTTCATGATTGATCAATATATTATAGGCCATCGTGGGTAGCTTAAAGCTACCCCCTATGTGAGTAGCTTAAAGCTACCCTGTATGGCCTATAATATATTGATCAATCATGAAAACATTGAACAGACATTGGACAACCTTAATAAACATGATCTATAATCTACACACTAATGAGACTGCTTTAATATGCATTCACCTATAGAAGATGACGATCAACTATTATAATCGCAGGAGGTTAAAACATAAGCTATGTCGAAACCTAGGAGAAACACTTCAATGCAAATGGTGAGTAAACTATTGATGTGCAAATAGGATCAGTTTGCTGAATTTTTTCCTGATGGGTTTATCTTTCAATCCAGTGTTCGTGGTTCGAACAACATGGTGAAGACGAATCTTTGTGTCGCACTCACAGATGTGCTGTATGAGAGAAAATACATGATTACAGTCTGCCTCCGTCTCAAACATGTGATCACTAAGCGAGTCAAATGCACTCGATCCTACTTCTGCCAACACTGATGCAGAGATTGCAGATTTCAGGTAACTATCACGAGGAATCTTGCCATTTGTCACTGCTAGCATTCTCTTAACACATTTCTCAGTGGCTTCACAAACTTGAACAACGCTTGATGATGGAATGGTAAGGGCACCCCTTGTTTTAACAGCAATCAGCCTATAGGCAGGTAAATTGACATCATCATTCTGCGTGAGAGCCAGCAAGCAATCTTGACATTTGAGTGTCCGCTTAACCATCCCAACCACATATCCTGCAATATAGGTTACAACTGACTCCAGGAACACAGAAAATTTGTTAAATGGTGGAATATCAGCATAATCGTGGTGACTCGTCATTGGCTGGCGGAGCTGCAAATCGTAGCGTCTGGCTATGAGCATATCCTGCGTCTTATCTGGGACAGCCCTCTTAGTGATATTTTTGAATGACGCAGCTGTGAGGATGTGTGTTGCATCCTGGGCTGAACAGTTCCCCTTGTTGGCTTTGATATCATGCCACATCAGAAGACGCTTGTATGCTGCAATAAACTGTCTGGCTGTTGGATTGTTATTGCCACCACATGCTGGACGGACGGCTCCAAAGAACAACTCGATGTGGTCCTGGCTGAGCTTATATGTAAGCAAATACTTTAAAGATGAATTTTGTGGCTGGACGTATGTCAGATAGAGGTTTTTAATGCTTACGATATAAGTCAGCATCCCAATAAATGCTGTTTTAAGTCTTGTCTTTGTCATGAGTTGACCAGAAATATTAGTCAAGGTCGTGAGATAATTACTTGTCTTTTCCAGGAATGGCAAAAAAGCTGCCTCGCGAGCTGGATGCATCGGTGCCTTGTAGTTGTGTGCCAAAGGGTTCCTGGAGTTCAACAGATCGAACAGTTGATCCAGTGTGCGGATGAAGATGCGAGTTCCCTCACTCCCTTGAAATTCAGGTAGTTTCAACTCTTCGCGGCAGAACTCAATTGCATCCGCGACAGTTGAACTCAGCGTTTGAGTAGCTTTTTAAACTTTCATTATATTTGTCTTCCATTCGATATGTTTCCGACTAAGTTTGTTTGCCAACCGTAGTCCTTCCTGTTTCTGCAGTTCATACAAGTTTTCTATGTATTTCCAGGAGGTGACCCTCTGAGAACTGTCTCTCATCTTCTTCAGTGTGCCAAGGCAATTCCTTGCAAGCTTTAACATATGACACGCGTCGAGGAATGCCCAAACGAGCTTGTGAGGATCTTCTGGGTGAGGGAACGACGAATTCATATTATCCGGGTTGATACTTGCGCCCAACTCTTTCAACATTGTCAAATGCGCTGAAGGCCCGTCACAGGTAAGCGAGATGACATTAACTCCAATTTCGTGGAGCTTTAGTAAACACTGAGACACAAGATTGGCCTGTTCTTTACCAGTCAAACCATTGATGAAGAAGTGGGCGACTGGAACTTTCCAATGATCATTCACCGCGACCAACATAATTACTTAAGCGTTTTTAGCAAGCGGCGTGGTATCGTCCAGATTACCTGCTCCAATGTCCACATATCCTAGCACCTTGTCACCAGACATCTCTACTGATTCCATTAGTGACATTTTGTCCAACATTAGGGCACATAGCGTACTCCTATCCTCTTTAAATCTCGCCTCCAATGCGTCAAATACTACCTGGTTGAATCCCGGTGATCCGTCTATGGCACTGTACCAGGTTCGGATCGTTGAAGGACTAGGTAGAGCGAGATCGAATACCTCACGTACATAGTCGTAGACCTTCGCAGAATAGAAATTTTGCGTGAGGGTGAATGACTTGATCACAGTATCGTATTCTTGCCTGGATTTCTTTCCGCTCGGCTGATTCTTTAATATTCGACTCATAACCGCCAGTGGTACCCCAGAAAATGTCGAATTCAGTATCTCGACAATTTTCCGAAACCATCCCTTTGTTTTTAGTTCTTAAACAACAGAGCTTAATTTCTCTACCTTTTTCTTCAATCTTCGCGTTTTCTGCTGCGTAACCTTCAGTTTTTTCCTCAGGTTCTCAATGGTCTCGGTTGCCGTACCCAGCTTCCGTTTCATTTTACTGGGTCTCGAATCGGCGCAGTACGTGTGGTCTGCTGAAGTCGACGGCCTTGGTGGTGAATCTGGCGCAGCTGTGAATTTTGCCTCTGGGGCCAGGTGTCTGTCAACCGGTGGTTTCCGATGTATCGGTTTCTGTGTAGAAAATAACATCATTAATATCGGATCGAAATTTCGAATTAACTGGTGAACAGAAAACTGATAATTCACGGAAATTTTAGTGGTGAATTCAACACAGTGCGAACCGCTTGGTAGAATCACAATTGGAGCACTCTGATTCAGGATTCCATTTATTTTAATTGCATATACAGGATGTCCATGAAGTTTGAAAATTTGCGCTAAATTTGATTTCCGTGGGGATTTATTCATTTTATAAACATTTTGAATGTGGATGAATTTATAAAATTAATGTGTTAGAATTAATTTTTTGGGCAGGAATACAAAACGACCTGCATTGTCTGACACAGTCAGAATCGTACAGAAATTCATAGAAAAATCCTGGCAGCAAAGGAGGTCGTTTTTCCGGGTATTCGCACCCAAAATCAATTCTAAAACTTTCATAGATTCAAAACAATTTAATATGTGTCAAATAAATATTTGTATCAAATAAAAATATATAATATTTGTATCAAATAAATATGTATTTTTGTAGTAGAGACCATTGTAATAAATTGTGTATACTAACCTTCTGGAGATGAGGTGGAAATTTGAAGACGCTTGGTATGACGCCTTGTTTAAGCAGTTTTGTCTGGCCCGTACTGTCAAAGTCAGAGTTCAGGAAGTGTTCACTACAAAGTAATGTCACACCAGGCGTTGGTGTAAAGTGTTCCCTTCTCTGCGCCTGGCACCATTGTCTGCACAACTTTTCATCCTTAGGGAATCTGGAGAAAAAAGATCCGAATGATGTTTTCGATTATTGGCATTTGGAAGGATGGAAGGATGGGTACTACAATTGGCGTCAGTGGAGGTAGAATTCTGATATCAAGATAGATACGACCCTCTAACCCTAAGGCGCGTAGGAAGCAAAATTATTTTGGGGGCAACATCGGGTTAGGTGGACCGCAGAGTCAGGACCCTCGGAATAGGAAGGGCCTGTGCCCCCAAATGGACAAATATTGTGAGCTACCCGCCCAACTATTTACGCAGTCACGGCAGTCGATGGGGGGAATGAATCTCCGGAAAAAAATTGAATTGTAGACGCCTGGAAAACTCATTTCCAGCGTATTCCTGGATAATATCGTTTTTTTACATTTTCTTTCAAATTATCGACTGTACTTTGCCATCATTTAGATTGTTATACTGGCGTTTAGCATTTAAATTGTAACTTCTTAAAATAATACTCTAAAAATAGATTGACGATTAAAAGAGAAAAAAAAGCATCAATAATCGCATTCTTACTGATGAAAGGTGCTGTGGAGCTCTTCCCAGACTTATTATTGCATCCGAACGCCACGCACTGTGGCATTTTTACGTTTACCGGTTCAAAATAGTGGCAAAATAGTTAAAACTCTTAATGCATCTACAGGTTTTTTGAATTGCGCGCGTCGAGCGAGTGGCAACACAACATGGCCGCTGAGCCATTTCCGGTGACTTCAGTTCTCACTGCTGCGAGTAGATGGCATTGCTGGTCCAGGTTATTATAAGAAGTCCGTGCATGAAATCAGTTCGTCATTACGCAGGCATGGTGAGGAGGAAGGAAGACCTTGCGTTTGCTATTTTACATGCATAACTGATGCATTCGTTTAGGTAATTGGGCGTGGTTTAAAACCAGGAAAACTGTCATGTGCTCAATGAACAAGGACGAAGGCTCTGAAGTAGGAACAGGTTTATTCCGGACATGGGCGGGTCACGTGACTCTCCTTAACCACGCCCCGGCGGACCCATGTTTGCATGCATTGTCATAAACCACTGATATATCTCATCTTCCCCCCCTTTTTTTAACAAATCAAGATGCTCAGGAGGCTTACAGACACGAGCTGATCTTCTCATGGCTCGTGGAGGGCTGTCCTTGTTTACAACTGCTGTAGGTTTCTCACTAAGAGGTACAGGGTGAGGAAGTAGTTCAGGTACATTGATGGGTGAAAAGCTTTCATGAGTTTCAAGGGAGGCACCACCCCCCCCCCCTTTCAGCGCGGCTGCTGCCACCGGTGTTCCACGCTCTGGTTGCAAGGGAGGCATCTGCAAAAGCTTTGCTTGCATGCCCTTGAGGTTATCAAGGTCGTTGCAAAACAAATCCTGCTGCGTCTGAAGCACCTCTTCCAACCGATCCTCTAATCGGCTTGACATGGTTCGTACAAGGTGAATGACTGGCGCCGTCCAGTCTAGTCTGATGCGGGTCAGCCAGTCCCGGTCAAGGAGAGACGGCCCCCTCCCCCACACCACATGCAACGGAAGCGCGGCGACCTGGCCTTGGTAGACTACAGACACGTCTGCCATCCCGACTGGCGTTATCTTCTCGCTGGTGTACGTGTACAACGTGAGGTTTGACCTGATAAGCTTCAGGCCGTCGAGCCTCCGCGCCGTCTGTTCGCCTATGATCGACACAGCCGCTCCAGTATCAATCTGAAATATGATCGGCGTCTTGTTCACTTCGATTTCCACCGTCATCGGTCGTGTCGCCGCTGGACCAATCGAAAACAGGCTCATCATCGGCTGCAGGTCCCGCCCCGGGTCATCGGAGTTGCCTCGCACAGGTTGCAGGTCTTGCCCCGGGTCGTCGTCCGGCGCCTGGGACATCGCGTGGACCTCCGGATCACCCGTCATGCTCTGGCCAGCGATGGCTCGGACATCCCTGAGAGTCTGTTCGACAGCCGACGCCGTTTCGACTGCTGAGTTGAACGTAATGTCCTCATACTTCTGCCGTAGTATCGCCAAAACCATTTTCGAGTCTTGCAATCCAGAAATAAAACGATCTTTGAGCCTGGCCTGACGTTCACCCGACGGCAAGATGTTTCACCCACGCGACGAAAACCGCGATGCGCTCCCCCGGGCTCCTTGCCAGGTGATCGAACTCGTACCGGGCCAGCTGTGATGATTTTTTCCAGCGCCGTGTGCGCCTGGCATTCCAATTGCTCGGGAAACAACTCAAAGTCATCGCCGATGAAAACAGGCACTTTGCCATGAGCGGTGACCCAATCCTCATCCATCGTCGCCAATTGTAGTGTCCGAGGTGCAGCAAGACACGAGAGTGAGAGTGAAGTAGTAACTCTGCTTTGTTGCGTGCTTGGATGTACACTACTACAAGCCTCTCGCGGGCGAGTAACGATATATGTAACCCAACCACGTGACTACTATCACAAGCACTCCACGCCCATACAGCACAGAAACACCTCAGGTTTAAACGCAGCTGGTATTGATACAGGAGTGGGTGACAAAGGCATTTGAGCCGGTTCAATATTTGGCTCTCCATGACGTCACCTGAGTTGGTGAACATGTTTACACATACATCTACCATCACACACCTTCACAAGAAACATCACTTCACCAATGTTAACGATAATGATGCCAGATAACCACTTGGTTTAACATTCGGAGTTCAACACGTGTACAGGATCATTGATCTGGAAGTTGTGGAATACAGACGTTTGATAGTGATTACGTTTCCGCTGATACTTGTTATTCTCGACCTGGACCGTTACGTCCGGGTACACTAATGATAACCGTGTTGTTAATTCACGACCCATCAGAAGCTTGGCAGGTGAGCGACCGGTGGTTTGATGTGGTCTGGTGCGGTAGTTGAGCAACACACAAGCTAGACGAGATTGAATGGAACCTTCCTTGATGCAGCTCAGACCATTCTTAATGATCTGAACAGCACGTTCGGCTTGACCATTACTAGCAGGATTGTAGGGGGCAGACGTGTAGTACTTAAGGCCATTCAAGTTCTGAAATTCTGAACTCGTAAATGATGATCCATTATCTGATACAATGGAGTTTGGAATACCATGTTGCATGAACATGGTACATTGAGCCTCAATTGTGACAGCAGAGGATGAGGATGGCACCACGAGAGCTTCAATCCATTTGGAGTGGACATCAACCACAACAAGGAAAAGCTTCCCTTGAAATGGATCAGCATGGTCGATGTAAAGTCAGCATGGTCGATGTGTAATGGCTTTGATGGCCACGACCACATGGCCAATGGAAACTGTGGCGGAATCTTGACATGGGCTTGACAAGTGTAACAATGGTGTACACTGGACTCAATGTCACTGTCAAAACTAGGCCACCAAACATGGGCTCTGGCAACCCTCACAGTATGTGCTGAGACCAAGAACAGAAAAATCCGTGTCGTTTGTGCTCATCACAAACTACCACAGAACGTAATGTTGTGGTTCTGCAAAACTGCATGCCTCTAAGGCAATGGCACCCAACATACAGTGATCCCCAGGCAGTTATTTCATTAGTTTACATGCAGTCAGATCTTCCCCTCATGTCTAGTGGGTTAACGGGCAGAAGTGCGTTGCGTGGGTCTAATAGCTTGGTCTAATAACTATATCTCTGTCTTCTATCCTGATTTTCATCCAACCCTTTCCTTTATTCCATGGTACAAATCAAATCAAGCAAGCACAGCACCCAAGCAGCCACCTGTGAGAGAATCACCGGAACAACAAACTTGCCGCCCGGCACGCGCATGGCATGCCCTTTCATTCAAAATCTGTGCACAAATTTGTAACGGCGTCTCACCTTGCTCAACCTTCGCTCACCACAAATCCACCACCTCGACTACCAACATCTCCCACACACAGGAAAAATCATCCTGCGCCTCCGAATCGATACAATTCGCCACCAGAGGCGTGCTGCACGTCCCAGGCCACTCAAACTGCGTGGTGCAGGGACAGGCAAAGTACATTAACAACACCAACCACATTTCACCGGGGATGCCGCCAATGGGTGCGCGGGACCGACGCGACCCTCGTCCAATCACCAGAACACGGCAGGATGGTGGGCAAGGGACGGGGGTCACGGGGGTTGGGGGGGCGGTGCGTGGCTCTGGATCGGGTCGCGGATGCATAACCGCCGTGGCCCAATAAGGAAGCGTGATTCGGGTCAAGGCGTGTCGCTTCGGGTCATCACCCCACCCTTCGCCCGGGGCTTATAAAAGGTGGATCGCGAAGCTTTCCACTCTCTTCTTCTGTTTTTTTTTGCCTGCCTGCCTCGCCTTCATCTTCACCTGCTTTCCTCGCCCTCTCCACTCTCTCTTCACCGCTCCTCGTTATCTGACTGTCGCTGCATCTACACTCGGGGTTGGTGTGCGATAGACATTCTTCTGGGACCAGTGCAGAGCACACGCTTCGACGAGCCACGGCAAAGTGATTAAGCAGGAGATAACGTGCCCACTCTTCAGGTGGGATCGCTCAAGCAGAGTGTCCCCCAAAGCGTACTAGGTTGCACGGTCAACTGACAGCACCAGGTATTGTGAGGCTGTTATCCTCATCTGCTCTCTCGTTCTGGCTAATTTTCCTCGGGTGTGTGTGTGTGTGTGTGTGTGTGTGTGTGTGTGTGTGTGTGTGTGTGTGTGTGCGTGTGTGCGTGTGTGCGTGTGTGCGTGCGTGCGCGTGTGTGTGTGTGTGTGTGTGTGTGTCTGGCCCGTAACTTTTTACTTAAGCCCCCTTCCACCTTGAGCTTTTGTCATATTTTCAACAAAGCTTTATTATGAGAATATGGAGAAGACAAATTATTAATTTGGTCAAAAGTTCAAAGTTGAACGTCACGTAAAATCATCATTTTTCATCCGATTGACCTGAAATTTTGAGAATTTCTCTGTTGGGTCACTGAATTGGTTCACCATTCAAATCTAGAAGCCAAATGTTTTTTAAGATCGAAAGGTTAAGACCGCATATCGTCATTTTTCATCCGATTGACTTGAAATTTGAACAAAATTTGCATATTGGGTCACTGAAGCCGATTGCTTCTGAGGTCAAAAGGTCAAGGTCGCCGAAAATTGTCAATTTGTTTTGTATTTTTTTCTGTTTTGTCATGTTTCATATATGGAAGAAGTCCGAATACAAAGCAGACGCGGACAAGCTTTGCATTTTCAGACGTTCTAGTTTAGTTTGTCGCCACTTTCCCCAGTACGACCTGAATATACAAAAACCCAAACACCCTTTCATGCCACCCTCCCCCACACCCACCAGGCCTATGTTATGTGTCGATGACCTCTAACTTCCCCGTATAAAGGTGAGTGTATGAGGCATGTCCACCTCAGACAATATTGCACAGCATCAATTTGTAAGTGGGTGGCTCTTTTCGGTTTTGTACAATTGAACAAATGTAGTTCTAGTCGCTTGTCTCACTAGTTCAATCAAAAGACAGCATTGTTGTACTTCACAAACATATTGCATATCTAACTGTGAATCTCAATGTTGATGTAAAAGGAAGTGAAACACACGAAAAGACATTTTATAACACCTTATTCTTGTACTCCTTCCGTGTATTTTATATATTTTTTATACATTACCTTGAGAAGTATTACAATGAAAAATTCTGTTTGTTCCTTCCGTGTCCTTCTAACGGGTTCCTGCTGTCATATAATAAATGTTACCATTGGAACTGCTACATTATGGTACTATTCCTGATTCTTCTTCTTCTTCTTCTTCCTTGCACCATTTGCTTTTCCCGTCCTTCGTCCTTCTCGCCCACTCCCCCAGGTTTCTGCAGAGCGCGTGTGGTCCATCAGGAACCTCCTTCTGGTGAAACAGACAATCAAGCATCACTGCTCACCTCCACGCATTTGCTCCTCTTTTTTCCCCACATGTGGAACCAACTTTCCCATTCTCTTCAATCTCATTCTTCCCTCCAGGTCTTCAAGACAGCTGTTCACAACCATCTCAGATCATCCCCAATCCAAAACCATGGTCTTTTCTACACCCCTTAAACGACTCTCCAACTTCCCCCCACACCCCTCCCTAATTTTGCTTCTGTATCCATCTTGTCCACCCCTTGCGTTCATCCCTACCCCCTTATTGTTCCCTTGTTTGTCCGTCTCCGTCTATTTGCTCCAGCGGCCCTGTTATTGGAATTTTTTGGCTCTTCTCCTTCTTTGTCCCAGCGTCTTTCTTTGTCTTCTTTGTCTTTGTCCCAGCGGCCCTTCTCTTTCTGCTGTTCCTTTTGTTACATTGCGTCCTGATCATTTCTGTGTTCTCGCTCTTCCCTGAGCCTCGACTCTGTATTAAATAAATAAATGAAATGACAGTGCAGTTGAACTGCAAGCTTCCCAATTCCCACCATTCATAGCATTCGTCTGACACTTTAGCATTGACTTTGGAAGCCGTTCACACACACACACACACCTGGGAAAGTGATCATTCTATTCATCTTAAACGAGAAGAGCACTCGGTAGAGCACACACCTCCACCACGTAATGCCTGATCCATGAGAACATATTGGGCCCAATACCTTTTTGAAATATCATGCTGTACAGTACTATATCGTTTTTGGCCCAATCTCCCAATGGTGAATAATTCTCAGATAAAGATCCGGATATTCACCAAAATGGAACCACTTTGTCCTTGTGACACACCCATCCTGTCCACCAAGTTTCGTCCGAATCCGTTCACAACCTTTTGAGATATTGTGCTATATATCGGTTTCACCCTATCTGTCAATGATGAAAAATCACTTAAAAAATTATCAGATCCGGAACTGGATCTTCACCAGAATTGAATCAATTCATCCTTGTCACACACCCAACATGTCCACCAAGTTTCATCCGAACCATCCACAACTTTTTGAGATAGCATGCCACAAATAGTTTTTGGTCCTATCTCTCAATGCTGAAGAATCAGTTAAAAAAATTCTCAGAGTCGAATCCGGGTCCAGATCTTCACCAAAATCTAATCAGTTCGTCCTTGTCACACACTGAACCTGCCCACCAAATTTCATCCAGATCCATCCACAACTTTTTGAGATATCCTGCACACAAACAGACAGACAGAAAGGGGTGAAAACAGTAACCTCCTTCACCTTCGGTGGTGGAGGTAATAAACTCAATTACTACCAAACATATGTTGATATTGTGGGAGAGAGCTATGGAGGAGAGGTACCCGAGCCATTCCTTTTACACTGTGAGGCGCGTAGGGAAACCGAGACAGTTCCATTGGCTAAGGAGTACAATCCTGGACGTGTCACCACTCCGACGCAGGAGAGGTACCCAAAGAACATACACAATTTAAAACAAGTACATGTGGAATAATAGGACAAAATATCAAAGGAAGGGTTCTTTAAACAATAAATAACTGTGCAACGCTTCTCGATTCGTTTATCGATTTTTTATTTTTTATTTTTTTTTGTATACCTTGTCGAGGCTCGTGAGAGAGCTAACACTCAACGCACAGCGAGGGGGGCGGGAGTGGGAAGGACAAAACAGTGGGGAACAGAGACAGGAGATCTGTGGAAGGAAGAGGGATGGGACGGGGAACATTGGGAATAGAAGATGGACATTACAGGGACTTTCAGGAAAGAAAGCAGGGAAACATTTATCGATAAACGTTTATCGATTGACCCAAAACATTTTAAATTTACATCACATCCTCATTGAGTCGCCGGCAGTAAGGACAGCCATTTTTTTCCAGCAGAAGAAGCTCGTAGTCTTCACTGTTAAACATCTGCAAACAATTGAGGAAACAATTTCCCTGTGTAAGAAAATGGGATAAAAACATTTCAAAAGCAACTTTTTTCACCCACTGAGACTCATCAACCCACAGCTGCTTCAAAATTAATGCACAATGCATGTGAGCTTTTTTATTGCTGTGAGAAAATGCAATAATGAAAGTCCTTGAATATTTTTTTCTGTTATGGTGAAATTAACAATGTTTCAATGATTTAAGAGATCATGGTTTTGGATTGGGCTGATCTGAAATGGTGGGGATCTCACCTTGTAATTTCTCATGAGAATGGTTTGGGGGCTCTCCAGCTTGGCATAATATAAATTCAGGAATAAAAAGGAGATGTGAATCAGGAAAATAATGGTGTGAAGTAGCAACTTGCCTGGAAGCAGGAAGGACACATGGTTATTGGCACTTCAGGTAACCAGTGACGAAAAAACTGCCAACGCAGCGGTGATGGCCAACGCTTCATCACCACCTCGTGACGGCACAATGCTCTTAATCCAGCCTCACCCACGGTCACTGGCTGGAACACCGAGCCTCCGGGCTAAATGAAGCACAAGGAAGAACAAAGGGGAAAACAATAACTCTCTCGCATTTCTCATCTAAACAATGAAATGCATGTCATACCAATTTGACTCTTGATGTGGGGATTTCACAACTGCTGAAAAGAGACAAAAATTATATTATACTGTGAACCCGCTGGAAGGGCTGGTGATACTGCTGTGAATTATTGTGTGACCTGAATCTGCAACATCGCCAAGGTTTTGATTTATGATTTTTACATTCCTTTGAATTTGGCTGCGAAAAAAACTTTTATGATCATCTCAGCCTGACAAAAGAGCATGCATATATGTCACATAAAAGAGAATCACACGAGGAGATAGATTATATTACATGAATAATAACAATGGGAGATATTAACGGGCTTTTACAGGAATAACAAGAAAAAGAGCAATCAGAAATTGCAGACCATGACCAGGACTTCTTTAGAGTGATGTATTTTTAGAGGTTTTAGGGTAAATCCAATACGGCTGCCAACCCATGTGACCAATGACATCATATGTGTGAACCTTTTGGTCCTCATGGGCAGGCGGTCAGACGTGTAAAGTTTCGCCTTGATTTGTTCAGCCTCTTCAGAGAAGAAGATTTTTGAAGTTTATTTTTTGAAACAATATAGCTGCCAAATCACGTGACTGACGACGTCATGAATTTTTTTTCTGTGGACCATTTTATCCGGAGATGACTATAAAATTCATACTGATCGGATGTGGCGTTCTACATATGCAATTATGACATCATAACGAGGGCACCTATGACGTCATAAAAAAAATCACACTCATTCCCCATGAGGACTTGCTTCACCAATGGTGCGAGTACTCATGTAGATTGTATTTATGATAATTATGACGTCATATGTCATGTGGTTTGGCAGCAGTATTGCAAAAACGAAAAAAACTTTGGATCGCTGTATCTCTGAAACCGCACCAGGGAAAAAATTGAAACTTGGCACACAGCAAGTACTCCTCATGGGGCATGAGTGTGATTTTTTTTATGACTCCATCGGGGCCCTCATTATGACATCATCAGTGCGTATGTAGAACGTGACATCCGATCAGTATGAAATGTTTTTAGGGTCATCTATGGATAAAACAGTTCACAGAAAAACAAAATCATGAAGTCATCAGTCACATAATTCGGTAGCAGCCATATTGTTAAAAACAAACAAAGAAAATAAACCACTTGCCAAAAGGTGACCACGTGTGACTTCTTTAAGGTCACACTGAGGTGAACAGAGCTGCTGTCCACCAGGAGCGACTCCTTGAGGAATATCTGCCTACAAGAGATTCCGATGAGAATCGTTCTACAGAGTAACCATGAAAAATATGCGTTTGCCTCATAACGTCACCAAATGATGTCATAATGTCTCAAGCTTGACATATCTAGAAAGCACTCATCGAGGTGTTCAATTTGAGGTACGACACGATATGGTTCCTAAAACTTGAAAATTTGACCTTGGGGTCAAATATTTTTGACCTGAGGTGCTAACCATGAAGGTCAAGGCCAATCGCCACTAAAAATTAATCAGCTGAGTGCCAGACCATGAACTATCTTCCCATGAAGTTTGAAGACGATCCGATCAAAATTACTCAAAAAATAAGGGTTTCGTCGACTCCCCTGATTTGCGACAAAGTGACCTTGACCTTTGACCTTGACCTTCAAAATTATATGCGCTGAAAGGGACCTCTATAGGCCTCTGATATGCGAAGTTACAAAAATTTCCAATGATAACTGTGCTCTGCAGAGTGATTTATACGTGTTACAGACCAAAAACAAACAAACAAACAAAAAAAAACATATGAAGGTCAAGGCCAATCGCCACCAAAAATTAATCAGCTGAGTGCCAGACCATGAACTATATTCCCATGAAGTTTGAAGACGATCCAATCAAAATTACTCAAAAAATAAGGGTTTCGTCGACTCCCCTGATTTGCGCCAAAGTGACCTTGACCTTTGACCTTGACCTTCAAAATTTTGTGCACTGAAAGGGACCTCTATAGGCCTCTGATATGCGAAGTTACAAAAATTTCCAATGATAACTGTGCTCTGCAGAATTTTTTATACGTGATTACAGACAAACAAACAAACAAACAAAAAAAAAACAAAAAAAAAACATACAAGCTGACTAACATATCTTGCAAAAACTTTGTTTTGGCAAGATAAAAATCTTTAAAAATCATCTCTAAAGTTGCCGAACATATCGAGGCGAAACTTTACACATATGATCATCTGTCCATGAGGAACAAAAGGTTCACACATATGATATCACAGGTCACATGGTTTGGCAGCAATATTGGATTTACCCTGCAACCTATGAAAAATACGCCACTCAAAAGAAGTCCTGGCAAGGGTCTGCAATCTCTGATTGCTCTTTTTCTTGTGGTGACTGTGATGGATGTGCTGAGTGACAATATCAGAGATGAGAACTGTGGGAGCTTCTGTTAACAGACAACTTAGTAATAACAGCAGTAAAAGGAAGAGCTGCAAAGAAGAGTGTTGGAATGGCAAGAGAGGCAAGGATTGAGAATTAATGCTCCAAAAAAAAAGGCCAAAGTGTGCAGTAAAACTGGAGCAAAGTGGGTCAAGATTGGGGTCTCGGACTGCCCGGTTGTCATTCTTTGAAGGTTTACATAACCGACTCATGAGCATATTCATGTGGTTCATCATGTACATGACTCGCGATATTCAAAAATTTGATAAATATTACATACAGGCACACATATTTACTCTAGATTATGCACAGGCCAGGACAGGTATGGGACATGTGCCGGAGCAGCGCATCGCTGTGTCCACTCTTTGCCGGTACTCCAGGGGCCTCCGTCTGGCCATCCCTCCCCCCCCCAGCAGATGGTTGGCCCATCCCCATCTTCCTGAGTTGCCGATAAACCTGCTGCAACCACGAGGCATGTGGTTGGCCCAATGGCTTCCCCCAATCACGAGGCTCCCTCGCTGAGAGAATCTCGTGAGCAAGATCAGCGTCAGCAAAACGAGCCACATGTCCATACAGCTGCAGCTGATGCTCATGGAAGATGCAGGTAACACATTTCGTTTGAGTGCGTCCCAGCAACCGCTCGTTGGACACAAAGTTCGACCAGCGATGGCCAAGGATTCTCCGAAGAGACCTGGTACCAAAGGAATCAAGTCTCCATCTCAGATCCTTGGTCAGAGTCCAAGTCTCGCATCCGTAGAGCAAGACTGGAAGCACCAAGGACCTGAAGACTTGGACTTTCGTCCTCCTGCACAGGTACCGACAGCACAACACCCCACGGTCCAGTGAATACATGACGCCACAGGCCTGATCCAGATGTCTATTGACCTCTGGCACACAGCCAGCATAGACATGAATATCACTGCCAAGGTAAGTGAATCTCTCCATGACCTCAACATCCTCACCACAAACAGGCACAGACAAGAAAGCAGCATCCAAGATGTCATTGAAAGTCTGGATCTTAGTTTTTGACCCAGGAAACCCGGAATTCCAGTGGCTCCTTAATCAGCACCTCGAGGGCCCCAAAAGGATCTCCAGAGTCTCCGCAAAGATGACTGCATCATCTGTGAAATCAAGGTCAGAGATCTTGACATTCCCAAACGATGCAGCGCAGCTTGATCTCTCCGACATCCTCCCCAGAATCCAGTCCATACAAGCGCTGAAAGGTGTGGGAGCCAGTACGCCCCAAATGAACTCCAGTGACAACTAGAAATAAGTTGGAGATGGTATCACCACATCTCACAGCACTCTCAGTACCAGAGTATAGTTCAGACATCAGATTGATCAGTTTTGGTGGCACCCATGATAACCAAGAATCCTCTAGAGGGCATCCCAATTCACTGAATCCATGGCTTTGCAGAGATAAACATAGGCTGCAAGCAGCCCCTGCTGAAACTCACATCTGCATTTGGTGAGGACCGAAAGGGCAAGAATACGGACAATCATTAACCTCTTTGGTGTCAAGCCTGACTGCCCTGGGCGCTGGTGCTCAAGCAGGTGGTGGTGAACCCGATCAAGAATTATCCGAGCAAAGATCTTGCCCGGCACTGAGAGCAGCGTCACCCCTCAATAATTGTTTCAGCCCTGGTGATCACCCTTCCCTTTCCTGAGAGGGACAACAAGACCCCTCTTCCAGTCAGTTGGAATGATGCCTGTGCTCCAGGCAGAGCACAGAACTGCATGCAACGATATGAGCAAAGCATTTCCACCAGCCTTGAGAAGTTCAGCATGGATGCCACAAATCCCAGGAGCTTCACCCCATTTCAACCGGTTCACCACAGCCTGCGTTTCCACAAATGAGGGTGGATCACAGTTGATTGGAGGGTCAGCAATAGAGATGGTAACACCCAGACATCCAACTAAACAGACGGTGGATCAACCTGTTACAGCCGCTCAAAATAACCGCCCCAGCCGGCCTTCACTTCAGACTCCTCTGTCAAGAGCTCACCACCTCCGCTCTAACTGCAGTACACTGAGAGACAGGCTTGGAGAAACGCAATGCGTGAATTCCCCTGTAAGCAGGACGTGAATCACTTCACCACAGATGATGCTCGACCCCTCATAGATTCCTCGCACATCGGCCTCCTTGTCCACCCTCAGCGCACGAACTCTTTTATGCCTCAACTCCCTGAACAGCTCAGCTCTGCCATCAAGCCTGACCCTTCAACTCTTGTTTCTCAAGGGACACTGGATATCATTGACCAAATTCTTCTTCGCCCTTTGTTGAATTCCAAGATATCCACCGGCAACATCAATGATGGTGGTCTTGAAGGCACTCCACAACTCTTCAAGATTCCCCAAAGCACCCATACCCCCCAAATCCCCATTCAGCCTGTTCGCAAACTCCTCAGCTACCCTCTCGTCCTTGAGCTTGCCAACATCCAGATTCGGCTGGGATGGTACCATTCTCCCATGTTTAAGCTGAAACTTCAGAGTTGCTACCACAAGCTTGTGGTCGGTATTGAGGAACTGAGCACTCCGGTGGACCCTGCAGTTCTGGATCATCCTCCAGTGACCATCAACGAGCACATGGTCAATCTCCTTTGCCACACCGCCAGCGTTGGAATACCAACTCCAGTGATGAGCCTGTTTGTGTTGAAACCATGAAACAGCCACCCGAAGTCCATGACTTCTTGCAAAGTCATGGAATTTAGTGCTGTTCTTGGTCACAGCTCCAGACCCATGGGGACCAACCAACACATGTCTCATAACCATCCCTGTCAGTTCCATTTGATGCATTGAAATCCCCCAAGACGAGAAGAGTATCTCGCCTGTCATTCCCAGCACAGGCACAGATAGTTTCACGTTTCCTGATTTCATAGCTTTCATGTTTCCAGACAGTAAAATTTGCTTTTTACTCAGACCACTTTCCTCATTTATTAACCTCCAAATAACAACGAAGATAACAAAATAAACAACGCATATCACATTACGTGGCGAAATCAATCTGTTTTGGTGCAGTGGAAATCACACCAATGGAGTCAATTATTACTTATTGCAATTTAGATAAGCCATGTTTTCGATATAAATTATGTACCTGAGAAAAGGAAATGCTGCAGCCTTACCTTCAAACTCAGGCTTCCACCAAAAGGATCTTCTTTTTCCTTTTTTGATGTTATGGTTGTCAAACGAAGGGTCTGAACAGCTTGTCATTGGATAGTTAAGGTTTATGTACAAAGAGGAAATAATATGCATACGGAGATGTGTAAATAACACTTGGAAGGTATTTCATTATGATAAATGTCCTTTTCTTCAGTGATATAATACTGTAAACAACTTGGGTCACTCGATCAGGATCGGTTCTTTCGACTTTTGTAAAAACTTCAAGAAGTTTGTTGTTTAGATCTGCAGCAAAAATTTAATTTGGGAGTGTAACATGGCAACGAAGGGCCAGATGACCTCCTCCTTTCCTTGTTTAAGGTCATACAAGATCGTGGAGTGCAACTACTCATTCGACTCATTGTATTCCCACAGAGACTGAAGACCCTTTGTACATTAAATTCCATTCTGAATATGGAAAATAAATATTGTCACATTGACGGGTCAGAATAACGTCTCCAGTCGCGCCAAGTGGTGTTTTAACCCTCCCGAATGACCAAGCCAATCTATGAATTTACACTGCATTTCTAATTTATCATGGAGTATGTTAGTACTCCATATAGAGGGATAGTACATGAAAAAAGAATTGCCACTCATTCAAATGTGTACACAATGATATACTCATAAATTCCTTTAGAGTGAAGTCACAAGCATTTGAAAGCCATAACTTTTATGCTCGTGTTTTCTGAATGACCAAGACTTGAAAAGATTCCAAAATACGTTGCAAAAGTACCACAATGAGAAATCGCTAAATCGCCAATTTGTACTTCTTCTTGGTCGCCTTTCCTGACAATGTAAAACTGTCGCCTGATCTACCTCAACAACTGCTGAAGCCATGATGGTGGTTCTAACACGAGGAAGTTACATTGTCTCTGGGATAGTGCACGCAGCCCAAAATTTAAAAAATAAATAAAACATTAATTGTTTTATCGTGAAAAGAAATCGAACATAAATGTGGACTCAACCAAACCAGCCCAGGATTGTGAGGGGGGGGGGATGGACACTGGACAGAACCATTCCAAAAGCGATACATATCTAAACCATCACCCAAATCAACAGAAACAAGTGTTAAAACAATTTGGTAACATAGATGGATTTAATCCAAACCTAAATAACAATATAAGGGTATGTTCTTTTGAACATATGAGTCCCCTGGGACCACCAGGTGGCGCCATGAATAGATACACAGCGGTAGGTGCTGCCGCTGGGCGAGTAGATGTTGAGCAGCGTCATCATGGTTGGCGTCTCGCAATATAATATATTAGCGCGATTAAAAATACCGTTTTTTCCTCGCATCTTCATGTCTGTGAAAAAACCAGTGTCAAGGTGCACAACTACAGCTCATAACCTATCCGTTGAGGTGTTTTTCGCCCCCCCCTGCTTTCCCGTTTTCACGCCACTGTCCACACAAAATTCATCAATCAATTCTATACAGAGTCCGGGGGACTCAAAAATATATGAAAATTGAGACAAACTAGAACACTCAGAACACGTGAAAAGTGTTGCCACCGTGAGTGTGAGGTTATGTAACCGGCGTCATTTGCGCTAACATCACTTGGCTGACTCGCGTCGTGGATCAAGGTGGTTTTCAACGTGTCCCCGATTGAAAATCCAAATAAATGTTAAGATGATATTTTGTGTGGCGATAAACTGCTGCAATCGGTTATGGGAGGGTTGTGAAAAGACGTTTCACAGGTTGTTTTACATGTTGATGAACAGGAATGGTGTAGTTTTGCTCTGAAATGTCACTGCAGTATCGCAGCTTCTAATTT
This sequence comes from Eptatretus burgeri, assembly GCF_056783735.1. Lineage (NCBI taxonomy): Eukaryota > Metazoa > Chordata > Myxini > Myxiniformes > Myxinidae > Eptatretus > Eptatretus burgeri. The sequence goes on from NC_140970.1 coordinate 96,791,149, forward strand.
GGCATTCGTCACATGCACCCTGTTGGTAAATCGATTTGATTGTTGATCACAAATTCGTTGATAACATTTTTTGTAATGTACAGTTGGGAGGATTAACGAGTGTATTTCTGTTAACGGCCACCATTAATCCAACCTTCTTATCAGTTCGGCTGGGTTTGGTCGAGGGAAGTTTGACCGGTCTTTCACGGGCCTGCTGGTACCGGCGATAACTAGTCAGCTTGGAGGCGATTGTGCAACGGGATGTCCAGTTTAACGACCATCTGAGGGAGGGCACATACATTGATGAATCACCCTGCATGCCAAACACTGGGATGACAGTTTACAGCTGGGTCTGGATTTGAACCCAGGCTGGACAGCTTCGTGGTAAGAGTGCGATGGGATGTCCAGTTTACCGTCCATTCAAGGGACGGCACCACACCTTGATTAATCACTCTGCATGTGAAACAGCGGGATGACAGTTTGTAGCTGGATCGGGATTTGAACCCAAGCAAGACAGCTTGGAGGCAGGCGACGTGCGACAGGACATCCAGTTTAACGGCCATCCGAGAGACAGCACACAAATTGATTAATCACCCTGCTCGTAAAACACCAGGATGACAATTTATCGCTGGGTCGGGATTCGAACCCAGGCGACACAGGTTAGAGGTGGGCGAGTATGCGATGGGACATCCAGTTTAACATCTATCCGAGGGACGACACACACATTGATAAATCACCTTGCCTGCAGCAGACATACACATTCTCTCAGCTGCTCAGTGCCAACGATTTGGAGATTACAATACATAAAGTTGGTCATATTTCAACACGTTGATTTGCATCATTTTGATACGTAATTTTAAAAACGACAGAAAAATTAATGTTTTCAATTTTGACCAAAAAAAAGAAATTGTGAAATTAACGGGCAGACTTGATCTTCGTAAAGTTCATTAAAACGCCCCGAGTTCTTCACGCTCCCAAATAAACAATACTTGTTCTCAAATGTTATTGTGAAAAGGAAAGTGCTATAGTTACAGTAAAAAAAAGTTTACTATCGAAAACTATCGCAAAAAGGTGAGAAAATGCGATATTTTTTCGTCCAAAATTACATGCAAATACCAAACAGATATCACCTTCCCCCAGCATCGAATGCTCACCAAGACGTTGTCCGGTGGCTGCACCGGGTTCTGTGTGTTGAGAATGGCAATGAGCATTCTATTTATTTTCAGGTCAGTGTTAGTAATCCACAAAAGCCAGGATTGAGGGGCGAAGGGGGGGGGGGAGAGGTAGAATGTACCATAAGCCAAAATTAATAACAGAGATTGATTTAATCCAAACCAAAATAACAAAACCTGAGGAAAAAGAGGGGGTTAGATCAGGTCAGGTCAGGTATGGGAGCATGCGCTGGAGCAGCATGTCGCGACATCCAATTTCCACAAAGGTGGATCACATTGATTGGAGGATCAGCAATAGAGATAGTAACACCCCTGGCATCCAACTCAACAGCTGGTGGATCAACCTGGTACAGCTGCTCAAAGTAACTGGCGCAGCGGGCTATTCACTTCTGACTCGTCTGTCAAGAGCCCACTACCCTCCGCTCTAAATGCAGTACACCAAGGGATGGGCTTGGAGTAACACAAAGCGCAAATTCCCCTGAAAGCAGCATGAGAATCACTTCACCACAGGCCATGCTCCACCCCCTCACAGATTCCTCACACATCGGCCTCCTTGTCAACCCTCAGCGCACATACAGTTTTACACCTGAACTTCCTGAACAGCTCAGCTCTGCCATTAAGCCAGGCCCTATGACTCTGATTAATGGTATCCAGTGTCCCTTGAGAGACAAAATTCTTCTTCACCCTATGGTGAGTTCCAAGACATCCACTGGCTACATTAAGGACAGTGGTCTTGAAGGCATTTCACATCTCTTCAGGATTCCCCAAAGCACCCACACCCCCCAAATCTCCACTCAGCCTGTTCCCAAAATCCTCAGCTACCCTCTCATCCTTGAGCTTGCCAACACCCAGCCAAGGTTGGGATGGTACCATTCTCCCAGATTTAAGCTGCAACTTCAGAGTTGCTACAACCATCCTGTGGTCGGTATTGAGGAACTGAGCACTCCGGTAGGTCCTGGATCATCCTCCAGCGACCATCAATGAGCACATGGTCAATCTTCTTTGCCACAGCACCATCGTTGGAATACCAAGTCCAGCGATGAGCCTGTGGGTGCTGAAACCATGAATCAGTCACCTTTAGTCCATGACTTCTTGCAAGGTCAGGGAACGTAGTGCAATTCTGGTTCACATTTCCAGACCCATGGGGACCAACACATGTCTCATAACCATCCCTATCAGTTCCAGTCACTGCATTGAAATCCTCCAAGATGAGATGTTTCTCGCCTGGGGAACTGATCAACCACAGACTCGAGCGTGGCATAGAATTCATCCTTGACGGTGAGATCACTCACCTCAGTTGGAGCATATACAAAGACCAGGGAAATGACACCCAAGGAGTAACAAATCCTGAGTTTCATAATACGCTCGTTGCCCGGTGTTACCTCAATTACCATTGGAGTCAGCTTGTACCATAAACTGAATTTACTAACATTGATGGATTTAATCCATTCCAAAATAACCAAATATATGAACCAAAGCATTTTACTACTGACAAATTTTTTTGCAGAAATAACAAAAAAAGAAAAACGTTTGAATAAAAATGGAAAAAACATAGTAGGATGAGATCTCAAAAAAACAACTAAATAAGGTGGGAATTAGAGTGTACGAGGTGCAGTGGAACACGAGAAGCAAGCGCGCCAGCATCAACTCCGCTTATTGCGCGACCAGAAGCACATTTCTGCCACCCCTAGCGGGCGAGGCATGATATACGAAAACCCAATCACGTGACACAGCACAGGAATGACACCACATTATGATGCCACAATATGACACGACAATCCTCTTATGGATTACCATCACGACATCTTTTGATATTTTACTTTTGTTGTGGGATTGTGATGGATGATAATGCAGCAGATTACTGAAATAATCTTTCACTTGGTGGTACAAGCACCAAATTTGGAATACATGTGCTCCAGGACCTATTCTCTCAGAAAAGTACGTTACCCACGTTGAAAAACAAAATGGCCGCCATTTTTCAAGATGGCCCCATTTGAAGTAGTTTGAATCTGTGTTTGAGCTAAATTTTGATGGAATAATACAATTTTAACGTTCTATGAATCGAAATATATGTTTTTGAGTTAGAAAAATCCATTTCTGCACTTACAAAATCGTAATTATTGAAAACTAAGATGAGATGGCCGGAATTAAATGACAACAGGCTCTTTTAGCACTACATTTTGCAAAAAGAAAAAAAAATGAAGAATAATATAGCATATACAGCAGGAAATTATTATCTTTTGATTCACGTGGTGGATTAGTCAATCATTTAGTCCTCACATTTGCATGCACACAACTGTGTACACTTGAGACTGAAGCGATAGCATTTACATCGCCCTCGGCATTCCGTATTGCAGCCACATTTTGTTAACTGCTGACAACTCTGGGCAATGGGTGGAAGGGTCGTCCAAAAGACTTGCCAGACCTCACCATCTTTCTGCCACCCCCAGTTTGCAGGGCTTTCAGTTTGCATTTTGCACACTGTTGCCTGGCCCCATATGCAGCCTGCTCGGTAGGCAGACCGTTTGACATGCTGTATGAGAGCTGCGCTTGTCGGTGGAATGGCATCATAAGGCCTTTGCTTCCGAGCAAACAAGTGCAGTCTTGCCTCATAAACTTTGTCCATAGTGCTGTTCTTGTCATACATGGTGATGACAAACTTCTAAAGGACGTTGTAGTCTGCATTTTCCACGACTGGTGGGTACTGACTTAACTTCTTGAAGACGGGAGTCACTTGAGGGTAAACCTCCCATGCCTGCCATGCAGTTTTTTTGCCTTTTCCGTGAAAAGCTGACAGAATATCACAGCCAGTGAAGGCGTGAAAGAACAGCATGCCATTGGATTTGTCTGGGCCAAGATTCGACACCATGTCATGAATTGGCAACCACTTAATGAACTGACCCTGGCCAAATTCAACCCACAGCATTTCCATGCCTGCGTCTTGGAGGGTAGCAAAAACACTGACTGCAACAACGAGAACATCTATGTCACATGCTTTAATCAACACAGACATCATCTGTTGCTTGGCTGCATGAAGAGCATGAGTGAAGATTCTGGAGTTGGCTTCCTCGTGGTTGCAAGGACTTAAGCCATCAAGACTGATGGATCTTTTGGAAAGAGCTGATCTCCTTTGGTCACAACAACGACATTGTCAGGACACATGGTCACTATCTTATCAGCAAGGAACCCAAAGAGCTCTATCTTGTTGTTGTTGTCTCTCAGCAAACTTTTCCAGTTAGGTGGCAGCTTGGTTTTCTCCATCACTCGGCGTCGATCCCCTTTGCCTCTCTTTGATCTTGTTTCAGCCTTCAGGCTGGACGTCCATTAAACATCAAAAACTATGTCTGTCCTCGCGAAATTCGATGAGTACATCTGAATCTTTGGAACCACATCTTGGACAGCATATTCCTCAAAGGTGTTTGATGTCTTTGGCAGCAATGAATACACAAGAGAGGACCCATCAATGATAACAGCATCACATCCTGGTCTAGTGTCGGGAGGAGTAACTGTAGCTTCCAGAATTTTTGCAAGTTGCGACTTCTGACCAGTGTGGAGTTTCCCACTGTCACTCAGCGCCGCAGGGAAAGACTGGTTTTAATGTTGGAAAAACTCAAGCAGGTCACACTCTCGTGCTTGGCAGGATATAAAGAGTTGCGAGAAGAGACGGCAATCGTCTTTGTGTACCTGCTGCTTCATGTCGCCAGAAGTTGCAGCTGCCTCTTGGCGAAAGAAGTCTGCTTTGTTCTTTTTGATGGGCTTATAGAAGGAAGCTCCGTCACCCAGACCATTGAAAAATTCTCGGAAGGCAACTTTGCCTTTCTCAAGGTGAGTCCTTACAAGTTCAGCAGTACTGGGATGCACGATGGTTTTTGAGTCCAATGTGAGCAGGTCTTTTGATTCTTCCTGAAAAGGATTGCCCAGATCCTTCATTTCACCAAACAATTTCTAGACCTTGTCAGAGAAGGATTTCTGAGATAGGCTGGTTTGCTCATGGTGCGTGATATCTTTATTTGCCACTTTGTCCAGTGACGCCAACTCATACTGTGAGATATTAGCACGCTAACTTCTGGTCCAGACACCATCCACCTACTCAATGCAGCTGGATCCTCAGTAAGCCCAATGGCACCACCATCACCTTTCACTACTGCATTGGCCTGTTCATGTGCTTGTCAATGGCCAAGCCAGAAAACTCCCTGTTAGTCTTGTGTACCACAAAATTTCCCAGTTGAAATTCATTAAAGACCTCAGGGTGAGTGTGTTCCAAAGTGACCATGTCTCTAAGATGGATGGGAAGCCATCTGGCATAGTTCACATTGTTGTTTGCAAAGAACAAGGGGATTAGAACAGCCAGTGCTTCGCAATACAAACGGAAGTTGGCCTCCCTGAAAGACCTGACCAACGAGAACGTCACCAATTACATTGACAACACAAGATCCCAGAATTGAAATTGAGGACTCTCTTTTCTGCGTTTCTCACACCAGTCATCAAAATCCAGAGCTTCTTCATTCTCTTCTACACAATGATGCTCATATGCTTCCTTTTGGAGCATGTAGAGGCAACACGCTGTAACTTGGTGCATATGGCATGTTCTTGTGACACTTGAGGCAGAAAGAAAGGACTCTGCCATTCCAGAAGAAGCCACCACAGACTTCACAAGAGCACCTGTCCACCCACTGCTTTGAAGTAGGGTTCCAAGAGACCTGAAAGCAGCCATCTCTATGTGGAGGCCCCCAAACATGACAACAAATTTATCCTCCCCATACAGGTCAGGCCAGTGCCACTAGACTTGTTTGATAAGTGCATAAATAGGCTGGTCTGCGGTTATCACAGGGACCTGTCCTGGGTTGAGGTGTGCAATAGTATCCCTGACTTTGTTCATGGAGTGCCTTACAGTGGCAACTGAGTGTGCTTCATCACGAAGGAGGGGCAGAAGTGCTGTAATACTCACTTCAAATGCAAGACCTCTCTTTTTCTCTGCATGATGGGCTGACCAAGTGATGTTAACATTGTCATGTACTTCTTGTGTGAGGCTAATCTTCTGCAACCACTCATATTCATTGGTTAGGGGGAGACTTGGCAGAGATTCATATGTAACTTTGCCTTTGGGAGGAGAAGGGTTCTTTGTTGTGAAGAACGCAGGATAGACATTTGTACATGAGTCGGGGATTTCTGGGACTTTCTTTACTTTGGTATTCTTAATTAGAATTGGTTCCTGTACTTCTCCTTGATTTCCTGATGTTGTATGTTGAAAGATGGATATGCTGGTTCCATGGAATGATGTGGTCGCCATTGTGGAAGAGGGATTATGGTCGATGTTATCCATCGCAGATGTGCTGAAAAAGACCTTTCCTCAGTTTGGGAGGACAAACCACACCTTCCTCTACATATCTGGCTACAGCTGCATCTCCCAGCTGAGCTGATATGTCGAGTACTCAATCATATGGAATACTGAGACCATGGTCATGGAGCATTTCTACGAGGTGTCTCTTTCTTGTCTTAGCATGAAAAGATATCCCTATGTAGACCGGAAATGGGGTTTCTCTGTCTCTGGAATGCCTGTGTGTGGCAGCAACTTCTTTGTATTTGGCAAAGCAGTTGTATTTAAGGAGCTGAGCCATAGCCAGGTCAGTTGTAGTTGCTCCAAACCTCAGTTGAGATTTTATGTCTGCTCCATGCTCAATCATGCAGACAAATTGGAGCAAAGCTGGAGGTAATGAATCATATACTGAAGTCTCATGAAGATTGCCCTCATATTTACATTTGTGATCAAGCATGTGCCTACGCAATATTTTGGCAGCTTTGGCGAGAATGATGGCATCAGAGTAAGTTGATGCTTCTGACATGACAGGACCTACATCCTTCTTGAATGTCAGATAAACATCACGTCCATCCTTGTGGGTTTCCAATGCAGGTATCTCTGCCAAAAGCTTTTCTTTCAGTCTGGAAGAGTTCACATCAGATATATCTGTTCCAAATTGTTCAAGTCTTTCCTTGTAAAGACTCACCAAGTTAGCAAGTCGAAACGAAACAGACCCATCACTGCTATTTCTTGTCTCAATGACATAGGTAAGAAGTTCAGAGAACACCAAAGGGAAGACTTCCTTTTCTTGGGATGACTGGACTTTTTCTTTGTTCTTGGCTGCAATGTGTGCCCTCTCTCTATGATACAGAGCTGTTAAGCAAGAGTCGTGGTATTTCAGTTCCAGGGCAACCACATCTCCACCGCTCAAGACAGCCAAAAGCTTGCCATCATGAAGATTACGAGCACATTCATTAAGCCTCTCATTTAGCTGCATGGTCATGGCTTGTCGCAACTTTGACTTTGGTTGTATATTTTCACATAGGAAACACCATTGCACTTCCATGCTAGTTCTTCGCATTTTTGAGTGCCCTTCTCCTGGATCATTTTGAATTTCAGCTGCTCTTTTAGTGGCACACTCAAGTTTATTGCTGTCAAACATTTTGCGACAATTTTGGTGGTACTTGGCACTATTTTGCCTCATTGTATCCACAATACCCCCTCCTTCATCCAATCTGGATGGGTCGAACCTGATCGGTAACTGGTGGATTGCCTGAAATTGTGGTAGGTTTTTTGCTACCATGGAATAACCATCAGAACTACACTCATAACGGGTTGGGGGAGACTTCAACTCTTCTTTTGTATCAGTCTGACAGAGGCAACACTTCCTCCAGTCAGTTTTAGGAGTACAACTCAACAGATTATTAGTGGACATATTGAACAGGTTAAGGCCGAGGGTTTATCCTTTTACCACCTAACCGTACAAAATACATAAGCACATTGAGATATGGGATACAACTAGGTTCATACATACAAACGCCCGACACCAAGCCCGATTGTTCATCCAGTGCCATTTAAGTCCCATGTGATCTGT
>NC_140970.1:96806692-96809192 GCF_056783735.1 Eptatretus burgeri
TCATGCCTAAGCTTGTTTCCGACAGCTGAAAATTCAGAAGGAACTTCTGACTGAAGTAGAGCTTCCGCATCTTTATCGGACATTCCATTTTCCAAGAAAAATTCAACCAAAGGAAGCACCTCTAAAAAAAAACAAAAAAAGATGAAGAACATATGGACAGTAGCCAAATCAGAAACAAATGAAAAAGTATTATTTCAGTCACAAAAGTAATTGCAAGCACTTGATACATCAGAAAAACATACAGTATGTCTTTATAAAGGAAGATATGGAGCCACAGGTATCCAGGTTCCAGGGAGGCAGGGAAAGGGGGATTTCAGGGAGGTGGTTTAGAATAACACATGCAAAAGGCATAAGCTGTTCTGGCTTCGTGTGGATCGACAAGGAAGGTAGTGTTGCTCATTTCAGTCTCCTACAGAATAGGTCACACAGCAGTATTGTCAACACAATGACACTGCATTCAAGACCTTTTGGGCCAGCTCATCTAGAGGAAGCAAACACGTTTTTCTCACAAGTAAGCTGTCATCAGCTTGGAAAAGATGAATTCCCCCCTCCCCCCCCCAACCCTACCCTCAAATGATCTGCTCATATCTCCCTGAAGAATATATTTTAACAATGGAGGTTATATTGTAAATATTGCAAATAAAATTACAGCTATAAATGGTGGCCTGCAGATCAACAGGGCTTGTTATGGCTGTAAAGACACCAATTTATGAGGGAAATTAGTTAATCAGATCTGTGGAAAGAAATTTTTTCTACTATGCACATCAAAGCTGATGATGCAGCTGATACCTGGTCAGAAAAATTGGACCGTGTGTCCTGAAGCTCACCTTGATCAGGAGCAAGTCACTAAAACCCCCGCAGACCCTCTTAGAGCCTGAATTTTTTTATGCCATGAACAAAGTTTGTTATGTTATGCCATGAACAAACAACCCATCACGGGTGATGAAGGTTGTGGCCAAGTTTCATTGAAATTGTGTGTCGTTTCGGAGAAGAGAGAAAATACCTATTTTGAGGGTTCAAACCCTCCACAGATCCCCTTCAACCCTGATGTCTTTTACAGCGTAAACAAACTTTTTTTACATCATGGGTGATGAAGGTTTTTGTCAAGTTTCATTGAAATAATGTGTATAGTTTCGGAGAAGAAAGCAAATATGTATTTTGGGGGGTCAAGCCCCCCCCCCACAGACCCCTTTAATGAGTGCATATTTTGATGTGGTTGATAAACTTTTGGACATCACGGGTGGTGAACATGAATGCTGTGGTCAAGTTTCAACAAAATTGTGTATAGTTTCGGAGAAAAGGGCAAATACATATTTTGGGGGGTCAAACCCCCACCCCCAACCCATAAACCCCCTTACTGAGCACACATTTTGATATGGTCAATAGACCTTGGTACATTATGGGTGATTTGATTTAAATTGAAGCCTATACTTTAACACTGCATGGATTAACGTGTTCTATGAACTCTCTAGTTCCAACATTGATAGTTAAGTCAATAGACCTTGGTACACTCACTCACCTAAGGACCCTACTCGATTGCATGAGCTCACCTGCCTAAAGTTCAGGTGAGCTAAAAATGAAAGATTATTCAGAAACTTCTGAAGTTTGAAGGTAAGCAAAGAGAGAAATTTGAGGGGGGGGGGTGGGGTGGGGAGCAAAGATGTTGTGTGAGAGGAGGGATGTGAAAAGGGAAGCACTGTCAAACATATGGCCCGCAACCAAAACCGCAAGTGATACAATATGGGAACCACATACACCGGGAGGTAATACCTCATGGTTAGCTTGCGTAATAGTTAATTTGGATGATGAACCACCCGAACCGTAGGGAGACATGCCTCTATTCTTGTGCATGCTTAGACATGAACGATTTTCCAAACAAAGGGATTACACTAATTAATTTATTTCCCTCCAGGGGATTACAATTAACCAAATCGATCAACACAGGAAAGACAGTGGAAGCCAGACATGCATGGGGGAATTTAAGAAGTATTTTTTAAAAATACACACAGACAGTGATCATGAAATCATGAACACAGGAAATGCCAATTATTACATACATCAAAACGAAACAGGAGCACCAAAGAAATAAATTTCCAAAGAAAAGAGTCGAACACACAAATATTCATAAAACCAGGAGAGAAAACTAAAGAGCTGGCAGTTTGTCCCCAAAATGAACACAGTGGGTTCTTCTGAGTACTGTAGAAGGTGAAAGTTCATAAATGAAGGAGTTTGGGAGCATGGCATACCTCTCAGTGAACAGGTAGTAACAGAGAGAAGAGTCCCAGAGCCCCCGGCTTTGTGGACTCAACCCTCCCATGCCCTCAAAGCATGAGTCAGCACCCAGCAGGCACTGGTAAATGGGGTCCCGTGCTCGTACACGGTGAGATTCTCAGCCAATCGACAACAATGATCCTGAACCAATCAGCGCTGTGACCGTCAAACAGCGTAGGCCAATGGAGCGACGTCTTGCTCGTCGTCACTCAAGAGCGGCCATATTGCG
>NC_140970.1:96821692-96866692 GCF_056783735.1 Eptatretus burgeri
TTCATAACAATAAAAGGAGGCCACAAATGAAACGACAATGTGATTGAACTCAACAGAAAGCTCTTCAATTACTCAGCAGCTGTCATTCATGCATTTGTTTATTCACCTGCTTGGTGTCAGGTTTCCCCCCACTATCCAACTGGCAGTATGCTCTACAGCTCTCTTCCATCATGTCCACACACCCACAAACATACATTTCCATGAGCCTAGATTTCATGTACAAAAACGCATGTAAGCCCCATAAAAGTGTGCTTCATCCATAGAGAAAATGGAAAAGCAAAAGTCATCCTCCTGACAATACACTGAAGTTCCTTATGTCAACACACAACGAGGATATTGACACATTTGCCTTCAGGACATTTATTCTGGACATGTTCACTCGTCTTGGCAGCACTCACATCGTTATCCTTGAAGGGCTTGGAGAGGATTGTGAGAGATCCAAGCTCCACAGAATCTTGCAAGGCAGGTGGAATTTGCAGGGTCAGCAGCTGATCGTAGCAGAATCGAGCAAGCTTGTAAGCTCCTAGGGCTCGGCTCTGTTTTGCTAGTACGGACAGGATTTTCCTAATGATTGGAATCAAGGTACACATGCTGCTCAAGAATACTGATACCACATCCAACATGACTGAGAATAAAGTTTGCATAAAATGGCCATATGCATGATATAAGCATGGAAGTTGGACATAAGGCAAAATTGACAAGATAAAAATGGAGAAATAGAGTAAAAAGTAGAAGCATAAAAAAGAGAAGGGAGGTTATGGGTGTATGGGAGAAAAGTAAAAGAAATTTTGGAGGATATAGGCAAGAAAAGGGAAAATGAAAAGAAGAGACATAATACGTCATAAAAGCAACCGGTTTTGCGAAAGAATGGTTGTAGTTGGGAAGACCCATCATGAAGAAAATTAACCACCAACTCGTATAGCTGTCCTGGAAGCAAGAAGGTTCAGGTCTGACATTATAACTACCATGTTTGTTTTTCATCCAGGACTGTGCAGGCTTTGTGCAACAGGTATAAATATCCTCCGAAAGGGGTGGGGCATCACTTGACTGCAAGTTGTGGTCAAGTTTCATCGAAATTGTGTGTGTGTAGTTTCAGATAAGTGTTTACATACTGATTGACTGACTGACTGACTGACTGACACACACTGCACGATGCGAAACCCTCACCTGAACAATTTGTTCTAGGTGAGATAAAATTGTTTGAGTGAAGTAGGTAATGACATCTCCATGAAAACAGCTGGTTCTGGGGCCGAGCATTCACTGTACAGAACGGGTGTGCGGTTCGAGTCGAGAAAGAGCATACGCGGTTAAGTTTTTCATGGGTGGTTAAATGGCACTGATTATAATACCATAAGTATTGCACACTTTAATAATTACATAATCCTGAAAATTTAAATTGATAAAAATAGAAATAAATGCTCAAAAATAAACTGGTTTTATCCACCTGTTTTATTAAAAGATAAAAATCGAATTCTGACAAGCTTATATATAATACAGCATATTATCATCTGCTGTACTTCACTATCCTGTATTATCCTACAACTGCACACCAACTCACATCTACATGTACACATCACAAACATTCATTCACTGTACATGCACACTCATACTCCAAAGCACACGTAAACACAGTCTCATACAGAATATAAAGCCAAAATAAATCATAGTAAGACATATGTGAATGGAGTATGTGATGTTGTGTGTGTCGGTGTGGATGATGGGGTGGGCATCTGGGCAACAAGCAGGGGTATTAACAAACAGGAAAAGAGAAAGGAGACAAGAAACAGCAACAGACACGAACGAGGCCCAAATGGGCACGTAGCATGCACACTCACAAACTCAGTACAAAAGCAAATGCGCGGGCACTCAACGAGATGTGCAAATATATTAGATCAACAGATTAACACCAAAAATGAACAAAAATTATTAAACATGACAATTGACAACAAGACAACCCAGGACTTTATAAAGACTTGTTTTGAATAATATAAATTTGTTCATAATATTGCCCAATAAAATATTTGGTAGAAAGCAAATGATGAGGATGATATTCAGTCATTTTTTTCAGATGTAAGGAAGGATACACCTTGGATATCCCTGGAGGGACAACCTTCGTGGTACTGTGCAGGAGGAAACGAGCAATGTTAAAGATCGATTCAGGCAGCAATGATGTGAATGGGTCATCCTGGAAGCAGAGACAGAGTAAAAGCAATGGCTTTGTTTCAATGTTAAATGTTTCACAATGACAGGCTGTTGCATGGAAGCTAAAGGACCAAAACATGACCTCCAAAAGGCTACGAAAGAGCCTCTAGATTATAAATCAAAGTTCTCCTTTGTGTATTAATGTACAGTTGTCAAGCTTTACTGATAACAGTTATGAATCTGGAAAATTTTGTTTCACATGCAACTGATACCTGTGCCATCAATCGCTTTTTCATGACTTTCCATTCAAGAAGAATGTGCAGATAGCCAATTGCATGCTTGGCTCAACTATGTTATGGCATGATGAAAAAAGGATTCCATTTTCAAGCTGAATTGGAAGAACATCTTTAAATTACTAAAACTCTCATCTTGTATGCATGTATGTATGTATGTATGCATGTATGCATGTATGTATGTATGTAAGTAGGGTAAGAATACTGATTCTGGCTCACTTTTCCCCATGTAAATGAATGGGGGATTTTCAGCGATTCCCTTTTTTTTTTTTCCTTAAAAATAAACCCCCTTTTTATCCCAAGGTATATTTATTTGTCTCCCATTTTAACTTGGAGGTTGAACCTCATTGAATTGAACACCTGGGGGTTGAACAGCTCACTCATTGAACCTATAAAGATTTGTTCATTCTCAAATTCCTTCAATAGTTTAATTTTCTTTGCACAATAATCCCCATCTAAAATATTGACAAACAAAACATTTGAATCTTTATATTTTTTAAGATACCCCATTTGTGCCATTACGAAATGATAAACTTCTCTTAATGCTCTTGTTTGACCACCTCCTGAGCCACAGGTTATTTTTATGTTAAGCCCCGCCCACTTTTCTTTAAGCCCCGCCCACTTTCCACAAGGCATTCAATAAGCCCCGCCCACTTTTCTTTAACCCCGCCCACTTTTGCTAAGCCCCGCCCACTTTCCACAAGGTATTCAATAAGCCCCGCCCACCTTTCTTTAAGCCCCGCCCACTTTTGCTAAGCCCCGCCCACCTTCCACAAGGTATTCAATAAGCCCCGCCCACTTTTCTTTAAGCCCCGCCCACTTTTGCTAAGCCCCGCCCACTTTCCACAAGGTATTTTTTCTAAGCCACGCCCACTTTTCTAAGCCCCGCCCACTTTTGCTAAGCCCCGCCCACTCTTACATCATTTCCAGTTCATCTCTGACTCACAAAGAAATCACTAGAAAATTACAGGATGTTATGGTTTTGAAAAATTTCCCAATGAAGGCTTGCCTAGGCTTGCCCAGGGAATTTCCAAAGGAAACCACACCCACCAGTCTTTCTCTATAAAAGCTTCAAGCCCAGGCTCCATTTTAAACATTTGTTTTTGCTGGCAATGGTGTGCTGTGTGCTTGCCTGGAACTCTCTGTCTTGTATGGAACTAAACCTTCAAGTTGATGAACTGGATTCAAACCTCTTATCTGTTGAGGTAAGATTTTTATTTTCCTATTTTCAAACTTTGATTGAAGCATACTCATTTAATAATTAAATAACTTAATTAATACATTATTATTTTCTCTCACAGGAAATTGTATCTGAAATACAAAATGAAAATACTGCTTTTGCTACAACTTGGGGCGAAATTGTTGGCTTGGTTGAAGACCTTATGAGCGACCAAGACCCACAGAACGAGTTCGTCCTTGATGACCCAACCAAAGAGTTATACCTTGGAGACCAGCAAAATCCTGAAAAAGAGTTTTACAGCAATAGTACTCATTGTGAGTTATCAAGACAATACCCACTGAACAAGTTATACGTTGATGAGCCAGAATACAAGTTTTACCTTGGAGACTCACAAATTTTGAAAAAATCAGTAAATGAGTTCTGCCTTGATGGTTTAAATAACTACCTTGGAGACTCAGGAAAAGGGTTCTGCCAAGATGGTTCTAAATATGGGAACTACCTTGGAGACTCACAAATTTTGAAAAAATCAGTAAATGAGTTCTGCCTTGATGGTTTAAATAACTACCTTGGAGACTTGGAAAGTTGGGTTTATTTTGAAGACTTGAAATGCTACCACTCTTTGGGATTTAAACCTATCAAGAAAGTTCTTACTCCCTCTTTCTATGTTATCAAACCTGAAAGCCTTAAAAGACAGAATTGGAAGAAGAGAAAAAAAAAAAAAAGTAAAAAAAAAATATATATATATATATATATATATATATATATATATATATATATATATATATATATATATATATATATATATATATATATATATATATATATATATATATATATATATATATGTGGAAATCTCATTTTGAAAAAGACATTGTGTTGGGTGAGGATTGAGTTGGGGTTGAGATTTTGAATGTGAGGGTTGGGGTTGAGATTTTGAATGTGAGGGTTGGGACACACACACACAGACACATCAACAAACAAAAGTTAAGCCTTGACTATTCAGTTGAGGATTCTGTGTTTGGGGTTCACAGATTTAAGAACGTCCACCCCTTGACACACATTATATACTGTTATACACCTCGGACTTGGCCCTCGAGTGTCCACAACGGTGTATAGTAGGAGGGAGTGAAGCGCCAACCTATTGCTCCCATTGCACACACACACACACACACACAAACAAAAGTTAAGCCTTGACTATTCAGTTGAGGATTCTGTGTTTGGGGTTCACAGATCTAAGAACGTCCACCCCTTGACACACATTATATACTTGTACACCTCGGACTTGGCCCTCGAGTGTCCACAAAGGTGTATTATCTGCTTAGTTTTGTCTTTTGTAATTCCTGTGAATAAAATGAACCTAAAATCTCTTCCCCTTCCAAATCATATATTTTATAAGTCCAAGGAACTGTA
This sequence comes from Eptatretus burgeri, assembly GCF_056783735.1. Taxonomy (NCBI): domain Eukaryota; kingdom Metazoa; phylum Chordata; class Myxini; order Myxiniformes; family Myxinidae; genus Eptatretus; species Eptatretus burgeri. The sequence continues at coordinate 96,826,718 of NC_140970.1, forward strand.
TCTATTACATCAACAATTTTAAAAAGTTCTTTCGTCCATCGTTCAGTAAAACCCTTTTCAAAATGAGATTTCCACCTATATATTCTTACGATATCACCAACTTTGAACTTAGGTTTTCTGACATTAATCTCTTTTTCATATTTTAATTTTGGAAATGTTTCTGATGGTTTCATATTTGTTGACGTGTGAATCGTGTCATTATACTTATCCACAATATCCTGAATAAAAGATGACCATTGTTGTGAACCGAGTTGTGTGAATTTTTTATATAGTCTCTCTTTTAAGGTACGATTAAAACGTTCAACAACAACTGCCTTCCCTTCATTAAAGGTACTGTATAATGTAATACTGTTATTTTTTAGAAAATTCATAAATGTCTTGTTATAAAACTCTCTACCCTCATCAGTCCACAATTTTTTAGGTTTTCTCTTACTTTCATTAAATATCTGTTGAAAAGCTAACATAAGAGTATTACCTGTTTTGTTTTTTAAAGGGACAACCCACGCATATCTACTCCTCAAATCAATAACGGTTAAAGCATACTTGTACCCCTTATCATTATTGAGTTCAATCAAATCAGCAGACCAGATATAATCAACTTCCTTGGAATAAACTTTCCTTCTCTGAAACTTTGTGAATATTGGTTTATGTAATTCATCAGCTAATTGCTCTTCAGTCTTAATGGCATCATTAGAGCCTATAAGTTTTTTGAATTTCCAAGTCCAAGTTTCAATTTAGCACTAATCATCTTCTTCACGATGAACCTATCAACTTTTTCTCTCAAGGTTGGATTTTGTATCAGAGACAAATTATACAACATTTCTCTATCGGCTTCATGCTTTTCTTCCAACGTTGTGGTATTCCCATAATCAATATCGTGTCTCATGCACACTTCATCAACTCTATTGATTGGTTTACTCCAGGATTTAGGATTGTCTGCCTCATCTAATCTTTTATCCAAGTTTGTGCCTGGACCACAGAAAGAATACCCTGGAAGATGTAATTCCCCTGGTATTCCAGTAGTTGTAAATTTACTTCCTGATAAAAACTTTTGTATATCTCCTCCGAGTTTGTGTTTGGAGATAAATTGATTTTTTTTGAACCACACACCGAACATATACCTTTTTGTATAACCCTGTTATTTTTACTTTTAATATATGAAATATTTTTAGTATTAGTTTTCTTTTTACATTTGAGACAATAACTCATTTATTTATGAGAAAAATTCCTGCAGAGTGCAAAAACCTTTTTAGTTTCCAACATGCACATTTGAATCTTAATTTTTAAAACATAAAGAATCCTTAGAAATGCCTTCACTCTCTCCTCCATTTATTTAAGAAAAAACTTGAATTAAAATGAATAGCTTGACGATGTCAATAGTCTTGAAGAAAATATTGCAAATAGACTTGTCAATTCTTTGTTTTCCTCCTCGGTGGGTTGAGTTATTTTCTGTAATACCACCAATCTTTTTTGAATCTCACTGGTTTCCATATTTTGATATTTATTCATTCTCTCTCTTTCCTCCCTCTCTCTCTTCTCCTTTTCCTCCTTCTCTTTCTTCTCCCTCTCTCTCTTCTCTCTTTCCTCCCTCTCTCTATTCTCTCTTTCCTCCTTCTCTCTCTTCTCCTTTTCCTCCTTCTCTTTCTTCTCCCTCTCTCTCTTCTCTCTTTCCTCCCTCTCTCTATTCTCTCTTTCCTCCTTCTCTCTCTTCTCCTTTTCCTCCTTCTCTTTCTTCTCCCTCTCCTCCTTCTCCTTTTCCTCCTCTTCCCTCTCTTCTTCAACTCCTTCCTCATCCCTTACTATCCTTGAATCGTTTACACCCCATAGAATATTATACATATATTCATCAGGATTTCTTGTTATTCCTGTATCCAAAATAATTTTTTTTACAACAGGAAACCAATAAAATTTCTTTTGAATTTCTAAAAGAGCCTTACCTTTTCTTAACCTTATAATTTTTTCATTATTTAACATTCTAATTAAATCTAAAGTTGTCGGTTTATCAACATCAGCATAATGCCAATCTTTTATTGAAAATACCTCATTCTTATGTTGTAGAACATATTTATTAAAATACCGAATACCCTTTTCTTGAAGGTATGCTTGGACACAGAAATGATAATTTTCTTGAAGCCTTCTTGCTGTCATTTATGTATTAGAAATATATGTTAGAATAATATTATGGCACGAAACACCTCCCCATCTTCCCATAGTTAAATCATTTTGTATTTCGTTACTTATTATATATAATCCTGTTTTTTCTGTTTTCATGAGATAAACAAGGGCAAAACCATTATTATATTTACCCTTATTAAATTCTTTTATTTGTTGTTTACTAATCGTGGCTCCACAAAACTCATTCTCGATACCAAGTGGATAATATTCTTCCTTACGAGACTGATTTAATTGTTCCAGGTCTTCGAGGTTAATTTTAAATGACCAATTATATCCTAAATCATTCATATCATACCCCCATTGTTCTATTCTCATACAAACGATACGCCCTTCTTTATAAAAATTTATTTTAATTCGAACTGTGAATTCTGTATGACCTGGAGATAATATCAACACTTCTGTATCTTTGGAATACACAGCCGTTTTATTTAAGTATATATATTGTGATAAATCACTTAATCTCACCAAGTCATTCGCGTCAGTCGGGCTTGGATAATTTTTTAATTTATAAGCATTTTTCATGTTAATATTTTTGTTTATATTATATTTATGTCGTTCAGCCTGTGCCTTTGCATAATAATTTGATAAATCAATATCCAGTTCTTGAGATACACCAAAGATAGAACCATCTTTACCAACATAAGTAATTTATATTAGATTAAAAATAATATCATAAAATTTTTTATTTTTGTTGAGTTTAAATAACACATATAGACATAATTGACCACAACACTTGGAATTTAATTCTTGGACTTGAAATGTTTGATAAACACCATTCTGTAAGAATTTTATGACTTCAACAGGTGGTGGAAGACCAAAACTATCAAAATAATATTTGTCTTGACTATTAAAAATACAAACCCAATGAGAACCGTTCCCATCATTATCTTCTAAGTTCATAATAATATTCTTTGTATGTTTCGGCACATTTGTTAATTCATCTCTCATACAAATAACCACATTATGAATTTTTAATTTCTTACAATATTTGGCAAGTTGTAAATTTGATGTTGTATTCTTTCCAAATTCTTTCAACCACTCATCAATGCTCATTTATTTATTAGAAAGATATAATCCATTACCTCTTTTCGTTAATTTTACACCTGCTTGTGCTATAGAAGAAAGCATATCTCCAACTAACAATCTCGCTTTATCAGGCAGACCTTCAAGTTTTTCAGCAAAATCTACAATTACGCCACTTCCACTAATTTGTTTCTCCAACTATTTGTTATGTCTTTCCAATTCTTTTTGAGCCTGGAGTTGAGCCTTCCTTTCGTTGGCAGTTTTCACCGCTGTTGAAATACCACCCGTCAATGCTCCAACCGCACTTAAACCAGCAAATAAAGGAATTAGAAATGGGAGAAATCCTCCACTCGTCTCTCTTATTGAATATTTTTTCAACATTGGTTTTGTCATTTTAATTTTAAGTGAGCCAGTGTCATTCAAGATTTTAACCTGTTCTCTTGTGAGCAAAACATCAATTCTTACTGCTCCTTTTCTCTGAATTGTATTAACGTTAATCGTACAAGGCTTTTGATTTTGAACACAAGATGATAGTTTATGAAGATTGATTTGATTAACATATACCCAAGTTGGTACTTTGCCACTCATTTATTTAACAAAACATTATGTGAGACTAATCATCACACCATTATCTGTATTAATCTGCAATTCTGTTTCTTCCAAAAGCAAACAATATGTATCAACTTCTTCACTCTCTCCTCTTTCAATGTATAGGGAAGTATCCACTCGATTAGACTTTATAGTTTCCTTTTGAGCGCTCAGGTCAAACGCATAGATTGTATACAAACTTTTAAATGCTGTCATATCCAAAATAGGTTCTTTATTTCCATTACTTTCACACACCTTTTGGTAAGACTTGTATGCTTCAGCAAAATCATTTTTTCCCAATTAATTTCCAATCTATCTCGTGGATAAAATGTTCCATCTAGAGAAACGCGAAGTTGTTTCACCTTAGCATTATCACTCAATGCATTATTCTTATCAGTCGCAGTATCACCATCTGGCTTTTTAAAAATCATCCACAGATATCGTGGCTTTCCTTCCAGAACACCCAAATTCCACGTGTAAGTAGTTTGGTTGAGTTTAACGTGTTGACATCTTCTTTTGAGGTATGATACACTGAGTGGTTTCTTTGAGTTAAGTCTTCGATTCAACATCTCTTCTGTTTTAAGATTAGGAGTATATTCACTGATATACCAACTCATCTCCTCAATTACAAATTTATTCTGTTCACCAAAAGCACTACCAACACCAAAAAGCAATCTATTTTCATTATCATTCCTTTGTAGTTGAAATCTAATTTTAAGACCATACAGAACTTTATCATAATCACAAAATCCAAATATACCTTTAAGAGGAACTGCCACAGTAAAACTATTTTCTGCTTTTGTATCATCATTATACATTCCTTTCCTTTGAATATATCCAGGGTCTGTGTTTGTTCCCGTTGACATATCAGGAATAAAACCTTCGACAGACCCCTTTCGCATTCTATCACTGAATGTATAGAGTGTAAATTTCATCATTTCAGATACAGCAGAGACATAATCAACCGCTTCAACTTCTTGTGTTCCAATATACAATCGCACACTATCAAACATTTTCCAGAAGAAATCATTTACAAGTGTAGCGTTTGTGTTATTCCCAGTCTTAGTGAATTTAAATTTACACAACAAGAAACTTTCGGAGAGATTCAAATAGGTTTGTTGATTATTTATTTCAAAACTTTTTGTACCATTTGTATTCCAGTCTGTTCCAGTTATTGCATTTACCTTGAAGTAATCTTCTTTTTTAGTGGAGTTTGAGATAATAATAGTATCATCCAAATCATAGATACTATCAATTGCTTCCATACTTGTATTTATTTAGGAAAAAAGATGTTAAAACTTTTGAAACCCTGATCCAAGTATTTGAATTATTTTCTGTCGTTCTTGGGGGGACAACTGAGTTTTACCTTTCTTAATTTCTTTTATTGCTTGTAATTTATGAGATTCCTTCTGAGCATCTTTTATACTCTTTACAGCACCTGCTACATTTCCCACAGCAGAAGCAGTTGAACCAATTAGGTCTTTATGTTTAAGAATAGTTGAACCAATACCCATGAGAGTATCAATTATCCCATCTCCTCTAAATTGATGTCCGACACCCCTTTGTCTCTTAGGTTTATAGTATCCTCTACCAAGATACATACCTTCACCCTTGTAGTACGGGGAAAGGAACATCCCATCCCCTGTAATTATTTTATATTTTCCCAACTCGTGTTTCCTCACAATAACCATCGTATTTATTTCTTGGAAAACTTCACGTAGGTGAATTCTGATGGATATAACTTCTCCATTAAAAGAAATCATACGATTATCTTGGTCGGTTATCCTAAAATTTACTCTGTGTATGGTTTTTCCTGACACAGGGAGATAAACCAAATTTTTGGGTTCCATATTGAATTTATAACCAATTGGGGTTGAGTATGCGCTGAATGAAAATATTGTATTTGTTTTTTTCCATCATTATAAGCACCATCAATCAAATCACAGTGAATTAACACCGAATTTATTCCTGAGGATATTTGAATGACATTATCACTGTAAAACGTCCCATTAGTTTCAATCTTTTTTGAGGAGAAACCCAATAACTCTCTAAATGAATTATCAATTGTGAAATCAACCTTGTAGTTATTTTTTAACTTTAATCGTTGATTTTGAAGTATGTTTTTGAATGTTTATAACAATATTTTTTGGTTCATCACCCTGTTCTTTCATAAGACGAGCAATTTCGGAAGATATTTGAGAAATCTCGTATGCTCCGTCCGGGTGAGACTGTTATCGTTTTGTATCCACTTCCCGGATTATAACTAAACTTGTCATTTTTCTCGGTTATATTAAATAAGGTATTATAAGTTTCCATGGACAATAAAGATGCCTCATATTCTTTTGTTGTGTCAAGTTGTAGTGGGTATGGGAATGAAGATGTGTGGTCGCTTGTTGTGAAATTAAAACTCAGGATTGTGCTTCTCATCTTATTTAATATGAGATAAAATGTCTTTATATTGAGATTTATTAATTATTTTCATGTTCATCAACTGGTCTAAAATGGCTGATGCTTCATTAAAACAATTGTTATTTCCAGCCTTCTTACTGCCTAACAACAATAACAGTCTATTAACTAATTGCGATGGGTCATTTGGAAGAAAACTAATACCTGAACCAAGGATACTTAAAGCCTGAATAATGTGTTTCTCCTTCTCATTCTTCCTACTTTTACCAGAAAGAATAACCTTATAATTTAGAGTGTTCAGCAAATCAATATATACTCTATCATCATTATTTTCCATATCCAATGGTTTATCAATATACTTTGATTCATCCCTCACAGTTGAACCTTGTCTTCCATCTTTTGTGAGAAGAAACATTAATCTCGGAGTTAGTTTAACAGGGGGTTGAGCAGAACTTAAGAACCTTAATTCATCATTAAATATCAATACCTTTTCTTGAACAAGATGAAATATTGCTGGTTGTTCTGTTGGAATGAGTCCTGCTTTGGTTTTTGAATCCGCTGAATATTCATTGTTTTGAATAGCATTCACAATATAATCAGGGGGTTGATTAATCTCTTCCAGTTGTTGAAATAAACCTTCATCATCATATTCTAATTCTCCTAAATGCTCTAATTCTTCCTCCGTCATTTGACTGAAATCTTTTAACATTTGAAGCTTTCTGGGAGTATATTCTACTGTGGGAACTGTGGAAACATCTTTCATTTTTCTTGGGAAGTTTTTAAAAGTGGTTTAAAAAATTTCTCTTGTTTTCTTTCAAATGCTTCTTCGCCCGTTAGTTTCTGTCTGCGTTTCTTCTTTATGTCTTCCTGTTGTTTTACAACTTTTGAAACCAACTCTTGATGTTCCTTAAATCTTCTTGCTCTTTCTTTTGTATCCATTTATTTATTGTAAAATATCATTTAATGAATTGTAAAGATTAACAGGGAAATTTTCCTTTTCTTCATCATTCAAGTAGATGTGTTCAAATAAATCCTTTTCTTTAAATATTTCATCAAATTCTTTATTAACATTAATGCGAGTTGTAATTTTTTCTTCACTAATACTTGCATCTCTGCTTTTCATACGTTTGCGTTGAGTTTCTTCATCAACATCAAAACCGAATGATAAAATCTTCACTCCGCTCAGATATTTAATAATTTGTCTCGTTCCTTCTGGATTAGTTTCTAATATCCCAACACCACCAGATTTTAGTTTCCTTAACTCACTCTTACAATGTGAATATTTTGTTGTACCAAGAGAAACCTCCTCAAATATTTGTCCTTCATTCCTCAATCGCATATGTTCCTCCACTGCAATATAGTGATAATCTTCACCTTTTATTTCTCCAGGTCTTATTGCTCTAGTTGTTGTTGATACAATGCGTATCACGGGGTGTTTTTTAAGTAAATTTACAATATTCTCATTTGTACTACATAAGAACCTTGATTTATGAAAGTTTTTTCCAGAAGCAGATTTACCCACAAGATTTATAATAATAGTTGTCATTTCTATATGTAATTGTTTATAAAACAAAAAATATATCCCTTAATATCTCATCTTGTTTCACAACAATATATTTATATTTTTCAGTCGTGTGCTTCATGTAATCCTCAAATTTCTTTTTACTACATAATGTAGAACAATTATCTCTCCAAAAATTATTGATATCTATTGAATTTAACTTGAATAAAATAAAAGTATTAGCATTGTTTATGATGGAACGACGAGGAAGTTGAAAGTACGATTGACTAAGATAAATACAATTACAAGAAGAATGTCTCCCTCTTGTGTAGTAGCTGTCCATTACCGTTTGGTTTCTCTCATTAACACAATCATCAAAGATAACGAGGTTCTTTTTTGATTTATCCAAATCTTGGGGAGACGGTATATCATCCGTATTATCACTAAGAATACAAGTTATAAGATTTGATTTCTTTTTACATCTCTGTGTATCACAAAATAGTTGAATTATATCTTCAATGTTATAATCATTTAGGTTTTTTTGACGTTTAAATAAACCGATTATATCTTCTTTTTGAAGACCAGCATTAAAACCTTGTGAGAGTAGTTGATACTCTGGTTGAAAACTCGACTTTGTGAAAATTATTAAATTATCATAATCTAAAAAGTTGGGAGTGAGGAGCATTTTTAAAAGTAAGCAGGTTTTTCCACATCCACTTGAACCAACTATGAGACATCTAAATGAATTTGGGAGATTTTTATGGTTGTTAAATTTTATCTTATTTTCCCAAATAGGTAAAAAATCATTCATTTATATATTTGAAAAACAGGTTATTTAATTTATTATTGGCTTTTTTAGAAACTCTATATTTTATCCTAAGTTCAGGTTTAATTTCAAGATAATCCATTATTTTATTTATACAATATCTTGTGTTGATATTTCCCTGAAAATTACATCCATGAATAATATACAACAACAATCCTTTGAACATTTCTCTTATACGTTCAGTTTCTTCCCTTGTAAGGAAAGGTGTGTTATCATCCTCATACTTTACATTCATTTCTCTAATCAATCTTGTAAAGTAATTCATTTTTGGTGTAAATCTAAAAGAATTATTTTCCTTTTTATATTTTTTATTATCATTAATTAGAAGATAATCACAGAATATACATTGTTTATAGGCTTTTGACTCTGTGTTTAATCCCCGTCTTTCACACGCAGGACAATTCTCAAATTTGTCATATGGAGAATCAGGAAAGTCTAGCATATTTATAAAGTAAAACTTTACTTAAACTGAAATTCATCTATACTTTCAGTTGTATATTACCATCGATATCGATATACTTTTTTCATTATCAGATTCAACGACAACATTTTTTATATTAAAGGTAATTTTAAAATTATCGTTAACTACTATTGAACGAAATGTCATTTCACCTGATATATTAACATCCTTTATTTCATCAGGATTTACATCTTTAGGGTTGTTGAAAAAAATACAAATTTCTCCTTGCATATTACAGATGGTCTTATCTTTTCTTTCTAAAGCTTCATCCATAAGGTTTTTGTTCTTTGATACTTTTTCTTGTTTCATTGCTTTTTCTAGTTTTGAATATATTACTAGAAGGAGAGGAGAAACTTTTGTTAGAGATACTTTAATTGATGTTCTTCCAGGTATACTGAAAGCCCTTCCACTGAAGGAAATTGAAGAACTCATATTATTTACCATAATAGTTTTTATCCAATAGTTGTTATATTTATCTTTGTTCAATTTTACATCCTTGACATATTTCTCAGTATCTTTAACAGATGAAGAGATTGATTGAAACTTGTCTTTTGTGTCTTGAAACATTGTATTTATTAAGTGAAAAAGTTGGAGGATAAAATGTTTTTAAGCACAGATTCACCTATAAATTAAACGAAATTTTCATCAAGAAAATTTTAGTTAAAGCAAAGTTTTATTCTATAAATATGGTGAATACAACGTACTGCGATGTTTGTAATCACGAATATAAACATTATAGAAAACACCTCCGAACCAACAAACACACATTTAATCTATTTCATCAAATATCTCCTCTTGAGTTGGAAAGAAAACATTGTGATATCTGTTCAAAGGATGTTTTGAAGAGTAGTTATAATAAACATCTTCAATCACAAAAACACAAGAAAAATGAGTTTAAAGTAAAGGGAGACTATTATATTAAAAACACTGATGGGGCATTTAAAGGGCATATAAAAATAAGGATTTTTCAATTTGGAGAACCCGGTCCATCATCAATAGCTGAATCAATTGAAATAGTGAAACCCGATGTTGAAAAATTTATTAAAAAGACATTAAAAGAAATGAAAACTTTAAAGTTTTATATGGGAGTGAAAAAGAATATGAAAAGACAAGATGAAGAACATACTCCTTATATGAGAACAGGTCTTCATTTTATAACATCATTTCAAGATTTTTTGAATAGTGGGGTTTATGAAGAACTATCAAGACAAGAGGAGGATGTTGATAATACAGTGGTAGGAAGTGGATTCAATATTAAAAAAATCATCTTTTTAGATATACACATTCTAAAATCAAACCCTCTTAAAGCTTCTTCTTATATTGAATTACCAAAAGAAATAAAACGAAAGAAGGCAGTTGTTAATATTAAGAACAATGATAATAAATGTTTTCTCTGGTCTGTTCTTGCTCACTTTCATCCACCAAAATGTAATTCAGAAAGAGTAAAACAATATATGAAATATGAGAATACCTTGGACATTAAAGATTTTAAATTCCCAATGCCACGAACAGATATTCCTAAATTTGAGAAAAAGAATAATCTTTCTATTAATGTATTTGGATTAACGGATACAAACAAAGTTCAAATATTAAAAATTTCAAACAACTATAAAAATGAAGAAACACACATTGACCTTTTATATTTTAGTGTTGGAAAGAATTCACATTACACATACATCAATAATTTATCAAGATTAATCTCTTCTCAGGTATTCAGAACAGCAAACAAAATATATCCTTGTAAGCGATGTCTTAATTCATTTCATACAAAAGAACGATTAGAACAACATTCAAAATATTGTAGTAATCATAAATCAGCTGTAATTACAATGCCTAAACCTGGTGAAAAGATTTCTTTTGAAGATTATAATAAATCTATCATGCACCCATTTGTGATATACGCTGATTTTGAATGTATCCTTAAAAAGATAAATACTGCTTCTCCTAATCCAAAAGAACCATATACAAATAAATATCAAAAACATATTCCTTGTGGTTTCTGTTATTATATCAAATCATCTGTTGGAGAAAAGTATAACAAACTTGAACATTATCGTGGAAAAAATGCTTCACAAGAGTTTGTAAAACGATTAGAAAAGGATTGTATAAGACTCACTAAATTAATGAAAGAAACAAATGAACCGATGAAATTAACCAAAGAAGAAAAATTAGAATTTAGAATGAACAATATGTCATATTTGTGAGGGGGAAATTAAGGAGTCTAAAGTTAGAGACCATTGTCATCTTACTGGTAAATATAGAGGTCCCGCTCATTCCTGTTGTAATCTTAATTATAAATTACCTTCTTTTATTCCAGTCTTTCTTCACAACAGCGCCAACTATGATACACATCTATTTATAAATGAACTTTCAAAAACACCAGGGAATATTTCTGCCATAACAAACACAAGTCAAAAGTATATTTCATTTTCAAAAATGATATTCACAAAACCTTTAACTCATATTAGGTTTCTAGATTCTTACAAGTTTATGGGAACACCACTAGCCTACCTCGCATCAAATCTAAACTCCACGGACTCTTTTCCAAATCTTAATTCATTCTTTCCAAAAGAGGAAATTCTCACTAAAGAGGAAATTCAGATTAAAGAGAGAATTCAAAGTAAAGAGGAAACTCTAATTAATGAAGAAATTCTAACTGAAGATGAAATTCTAATTATAAAGAAAATTCGAACTAAAGAGGAAATTCAGATTAAAGATGAAATTCTGATTAAAGAAGGAATTCTTACGAGAGAGGAAATTCAAACAAGGAATGAAATTCAAAGTAAAGAGAAAATTCTTACAAGTAAGGGAATTTATCCTTATGTTTATATGGATTCATTTATGAGATTTAAAGAAACACAACTTCCTTCAAAAGAAAGTTTCTATAATAACCTTTATGAAGAAGAGATAAGTGATAAGGAATATAAACACACACAAGAAATATGGAAAATATTTAAGATAAAGAACCTTGGAGAATATCATGATTTATATCTAAAAACAGATGTTTTATTGTTAGCTGATGTGTTTGAGGCTTTTAGAACACTGTCATAATAAAAATTGTTATGGATTAGATCCTGCCCACTATTTCACAGCTCCTGGTTTAGCTTGGAGTGCAATGTGAAAATGACAAAACAAGATATAGATTTAATCAGTGATGTTGATATGCTTTTGATGATTGAGAAGTCCAAGAGAGGTGGAATATCACAAGTATGTTCAAAAAGATATGCGAAAGCAAATAATAAATATCTCCCAAATTATGATAGTGAAAAAGATAGTAATTATTTGATGTATTTTGATGCTAATAATTTGTATGGATGGGCAATGTCTCAATCTCTACCTTATGGTAAATTAGAGTGGGTGGAAGAAAAGGATTATGAAAAGGCTTTGATGAATATTGTTATTTCTTCTCAAGAGGAATTGAATGACGAAGAAGAAGGTTATTATTTTGAAGTTGATTTGAGGTACCCGAGTGTTCTTCATAATAAGCATAAAGACCTTCCTTTTGCATGTGAGAAAGAAACCCCAAAGAAAGAATGGTTCAGTGATTATCATAAAAGTTTTAATATTAAAGGCAAATCAATAGAAAAGTTATTAACAACATTCTATGATAAAGAGGGATATGTTTTACATCAGAGAAGCTTGAAACAGTTTTTGAGAGAAGGATTGAGAGTCGCTAAAATTCGTAGAGTTTTAAAATTTAAACAAAGTCCTTGGATGAAAAAGTATATTAAATTCAATACAGATATGAGAGCAAATACAAAAGTAAAATTTGAAGGGGACTTTTATAAATTAATGAATAATGCTGTATTTGGAAAGACTATGGAAAATGTTAGAAACAGGCAAAACATTAGATTCGCAACATCTTGGAAAGAAGCTTCGAGATTGATAAATAAACCAAGTTTTGAGAGAGAAGAGGTTTTTTCAGAGAACTTTTCTGCAATTCATATGAAAAAGGAAAGTATTGTAATGGATAAACCAATTTATATTGGAACAGCAGTTCTTGATTTATCAAAGATATTGATGTATGATTATTTGTATAATGACTTAAAGAAAGAGTATGGTGAAAATGTTTCATTGTTGTATATGGACACTGATAGTTTTATCCTAGATATAAAAACTGATGATGTTTATGAAGATATGAAGAAAAATATTGGAGTATATGATACAAGTAATTTCAGCAAGAAGAGTGAGTTATTTTCCAAAAAGAATGAAAAGGTTATTGGTAAGTTTAAGGATGAGTTGGGTGGAAAAGTAATGAGTGAGTTTATTGGATTGAGAGCAAAGGCATATGCTTATAAGTATGGTGAACAGATTGATAAGAGGTTAAAGGGAATAAAGAAATATGTAATAAAGAAATCAATAACTTTTAGAAATTATTATAATTGTTTGATGAATAAGAAAGAAGAATATAGGAAAATGAATACAATAAGAAGTTATAAACATAACATATATAGTGAAGAAGTAAATAAAAAGGCATTAGGAGCCTTTGATGATAAGAGATTTATTTTAGATAATGGAATAGATTGTGTTCCATATGGATATTGTATGATAGAGTGTATAAAATAGATTATGTTTTAACGATGGGAAGATGGGTTAGGGTTTTTTAAGGGCTACCGCTGCGTTTTTTCACAATATATAAATGGTTAAACCAAGTATTAATCAAACTAAAGAGTGGAGAAAATCTCAGTCTTGGTATATAAATGGAAAACATAATGAATGTGAAAAATATCAAATAAGTCTTATTGAAAAAATAACTAAAACAAAGGTAAATAAAACAAATAAGCGAATTAATTTAAAAACTAGTAAGTTAGAGGATGTAAAGAAAAAAATGAATATCCTTGAATGGACTGAAAACTTTGATGGTTATCAATTGAACAATGAAAAAACAATTTACTATAATCTCAAAATGATATGTGGCTCAGGAGGTGGTCAGATGAGAGCATTAAGAGAAGTTTATCATTTCGTAATGGCACAAAAGGGATATCTTAAAAAATATAAAGATTCAAATGTTTTGTTTGTTAATATTTTAGATGGGGATTATTGTGCAAAGAAAATTAAACTATTGAAGGAATTTGAGAATGAACAAATCTTTATAGGTTCAATGAGTGAGCTGTTCAACCCCCAGGTGTTCAATTCAATGAGGTTCAACCTCCAAGTTAAAAGGGGAGACAAATAAATATACCTTGGGATAAAAAGGGGATTTATTTTTAGGGAAAAAAAATATAAATCGCTGAAAATCCCCCATTCATTTACATGGGGAAAAGTGAGCCAGAATCAGTATTCTTACCCTACTTATGTATGTATGTATGTATGTATGTTCCCAAAATACAGCCAAAATGGTACAAGATAGCGCAAAAATTTTCGGCCCTCCTTACTCACCATTCTCCTTCGGTGTGCAGTATCAAGTTTCGTTCAAATCGGGCAACGAAAAAAAAAAATTAAAAAAATAAATTCCCGATTCAGTCAAGTATTCTTCGGGATTATTTGATCAATGCAAACAACCTCAGTAGTATAGTTCGCTGGAGCTTTTTTTAATGATTTTTTTTTCATCAACCGCTGTCACAACGGGAACCCAACGGGTTCACGGGTCGTCTGGTAATCAATACTATTAAAGTCTTCTTCTTCTTCTTCTTTCGGCTGCTCCCGTTCGGGGTCGCCACAGCGGATCATCCGTATGATCCGCATAGTGATTTGGCACAGGTTTTACGCCGGATGCCCTTCCTGACGCAACCCTGGTCGCCTCTTACGACACAGGGATATGGTACACCTATTTTAACCGGGGTATACACCGGGCCCAGTACACTGGAACTCGCTTCGCCGACCTCGGAAGGATGACAGGCTGTCAACCTCCTGGTGTGTATTAATTCAAGCGGCCAACGGGGCTTGAACTCAGGACCTTTTGGATCCCAAGCCGCTACCCTAACCACTACGCCAACACCAGGCTTTTAATACTATTAAAGTGAATTTGAATATTTATTACCTCCGCCACCGAAGGTGGACGAAGATTGTGTTTTCACCCCTGACTGTCTGTGAGCAGGATGTCGCAAAAAAATATTTTGGTTCATCTCCAGATACAGATCCAGCCTATCAGTGAGATACAAAACGTAAACTGTTCAGCCTGTTGGAGGTATGCACTCAACCGAGTTCCATTCTAATTTATATATTTAATTATTTGTTTACATATGCTTCAAAAACGAAAAAACAACAACTAAATCCAACCAAATTTTGCATGTTGCCTTGGGTCCAGTTTCTGTCTGGGTAGCATATCTGGGGGAGGGGGTTCAGGATAGGGAAATAACCCAATTCTCTCTTTGTAAATGTGTGTCGTATCGTATCACCCGGTGGTAGCCGGTATTACAAATCATCTTCCTCTGATGTAAAGCTCATTTAAACTTGATAGTATGCATTACAGTCATGTTGATATCTGAGTGACAATAATTCGAAATTTTGAAAATGTTTCATTTCACTCATTTTAAGCAGAAGCTCAAACCAAACACCAAACACTGAGCTTCACAGTGAAGCAAAGTGATTTTTGTGCTCACACCATGTATAAGCAGCAAGGTTGATTGATGAAGGTGATGTTAAGACTGTATCTCACTGGGCTGCGACAGCTCATGACAAAATGCGAACGGGATTCTCCAAAATGTCTCGAAACGTTCGCGGTGGTTCTCAATTTACTCGCGTGAGTCGCAGGACGTCGCTCTGGTGTCACTTGAATTTTGAACATGTTCAAAAAATTCGTGCAACAAATTTTCTCTCAAAATAGTCACAGAGTCGTCGCGGTTGTCTCGAACCGGTCTCGAACCCTTCTCAATTTAGTTTCCGTGAGTCAGAAGGTGTGACAAATGTGAGACAACTTTGTGAGGGATTGGCGACCAATGAAACTAAATTGTGACTGATTGGAGAAAAAAATTATAATCTGTCCTGGGACCCCTGAGAGCGTGATAAAACTGCGATTCAATAGAGAATATTTTCGGAAGAAATTGCGACATAACTGAGGTCATAATTCATTTATTAAAGTCTTTTGCTGCAATATGTTATGTTATTTCAAAAGAAATTAATCATAAATTTGCACAATGTATTGTCTACTCAATGTAATATATAGATAGAAATCCACATGTTATCCATGCAATGTAATGTAGATAGATTCACAATATTTAAATCCAGATATGACAAAAAAAATTAAAAAAAACAACAACAACTCGTAGTCCAAATTGTAAAACCAGCATTGTCTGTCCTCTTTCTCTCCTGTTCTGAGTAATGGCCTTCAATGCAAACTTTTCACTTTCCCATCATTCCTTTCACCTTCCCATCATTCCTAAATCACGTCACACATATTTTTACAGAAATTAGGTCACACACAAAATATGGTCACACCCACAAGCCCCTATTATGGCAGATGAACAATTGGGTCACACACACAATGTTTGTGGGTGCAACGTTGACCAGTAACAGAACACTTTGAACAATCAGGCTTGGTCAGCATTCTCCTGCAATCACACCGTCCTGTTCTGCCAGGGCACAGCTCCCACACCATTGTAGTACTCAGTCAGGTACTCTCTTACTCGTTTCCCAACTGACAATATGATTGCTGGAAGGGAGAGGCCTCATATATATATATATATATATATATATATATATATATATATATATATATATATATATATATATATATATATATATATATATATATATATATATATATATATATATATATATGGTCCCGATTTCTCAATTGTCACGCACAGTTGTCGTGCGACTGTTGCATGACATTTGCGCGATGGTCGCACGACCGTCGTGTGACCGTCGCGCGACAGTTGCATGTGCCAAAAAAATCTCAGTTTTGTCACCTGAACGTCGCGCGAATGTCTTGCGACATGTATGTGAACTCCAGGCGAAGTTCATCCCAAATTTCGCCGGGAGTTCGTGGGACATTCATGCAATATTCGTGAGACATACGCAAATGTGTTTTAGTATAAGTTCAGTACAATTCCAAGTGAAAATTATCACTGTTTTATCGCAATTTGGTGTCTCCAACGAGACGCGAGCTGTCGCAGCCCAGTGAGATACAGGCTTTAGCTGACTTCCAAGCAGATGGAAGATGACCTTGGGCAAATGTAAGAGCAAATAGAGCAGAATGTTTGTGAAGTACAACATGCTGTCTTTTGATTAAATCCGTCAGCAAAGCGGCGGCTAAGAATACCGATTTGTTAATATAACAGTGTGCTTGCTTGATGCAAGCTCCGCCCCTCTCCTCAGCAAGAGCGCATGGAAAGCCCTGCCCTGTCAACGAAAGGGCATGGGGTAGGAGCAGATTTCCGGCAAAACGTGCATAAGCAGTAAAAGTGTGCGCAGTCGTGCTTTCTATACACTTTGGCACCCCACCTTGCTCTCCAACATCTCTGCCTATGCAACCAACACCAACTCTCTACATATTTTACTGACTTTCTCTACCGGTGCTCCGCAGACCATCATGGCAACATCAGCTGTGGAGCCTTGGGGAAGGAGTCTGACTTTTTATTGGGGCTGCCCCATGGGGCGGGATGGCCCAGAATGTGACATGCTCACAGTTGCGGGCTTCCACTGATAGGGACCCGCCATGCATGAGGGTTGTCCCAAAGTTTATGAGGACAATAGCCACACTACGCACAGCAGTTGTGGTTGGAGTTGGACCTTAAGAGAGGCAGTATTCCTCTCCTCTCTCTTTGTTTTGCCACCCCTCCTCATCGCCATACTTCTTTGCTTTGTCATCTTGCAGAACAGGAGGACTATGCTGGAAAAGGAGACACCACCTCCCAATCTCTCGCATCCACCTCGACAACCTCATCAGCATCCACCAGTTCTGTGCCACATCAGCACTGTGCAATCCAGTCTGTATGGGCCAGAGCGGATCTAAAACCAGCTCATGCTTAGCTCCAGCCCTTGCTTCTGCCCACTGTTGAGAGAGTCACAGTATTTATATTTGTCACCAAAGTGGGTTATTTCTTTTCATTGAATATACATAAGTGCATGTGTCTCCATACTCGTTTGTACATTGAGTGCCTGGTCTGTTCCTTTTATTATCTCGTCAATGACAAAGTCGAGAAGAGCTGTGAAAGCCATAATGATGTCCTTCAGTCAGTCAGTCCTTCCTTCCTTCCATGGGCCCATTAACATTGTTTTCCCCCCAACTCCTCAGACGAGGCTCAACGGATTGTTTTTAAACTCCGCCTGATGATTCATGATGTCGATGTATAAAACCTAATGGAGCCCTTTTTAAAATTTCCATCTAGGTCGTGAGATAACTGGCTAATTAATTCAAACTATAATCTGTGTTTGCATGCCCATCACATATCGCGAGATGAGATGTCTCATTGTTGTTCAATTGAACCTCTTAATCCGTGGGTGTGGGTCCGCGTCTGTATATGTTCGCTTTGAAAATGTTTTTCTCTGCAACTGCTTGTCCGATCGATGTGAAACTTTAAACATAGGAGGGACTCCCCAACTAAACTGTATATATATATATATATATATATATATATATATATATATATATATATATATATATATATATATATATATATATATATATATATATATATATATATATATATATATATATATATATATGACAAGGATGGCTGTCCATTCGTCCGTTAGCTGTTACGCTGATTGGCTGTGTGAAGTGAGGTGCAATGTGATTAGCTCTTGGCAACATTACTGTTTCGGCTTATTAAAAGCTGATATTTGAAATCTGATTCCATATTTGAGGAATGAAACTTATGGCCGAAATAATTATGTTGAAATCTAGAGTTATAACGGATAAAAATGAGGTAAAAGTGATTTCTTTCAAACCTGATAGAATTAAATGATAGTGTCCATGGGACTGAGGTAAAATGGTTCCAAAATGCATTTTTTCACCCTTTTTTAAAAGTAAATATTGTATGTCTGATTTTATTTCACACCATCAAAGGACACCACCAGCAGCGATCTTTTTGGATTTGGATTCTACTTTTATTATATTGTAGATTTTAAAAGTACGATCGGACCCTGCTATTCATGGATTCCTTATTCGTGGAACCCGTGTATTCGCGGGTCATAAGGTGTGACCTGCTTGGACATTCGCACTTCAAGTATTTGCGGTTTTAAAATTTATTTATTTATTTATTTTTACACTTCAGGACTGGTCTCCTCGATCCACATGGGAAATTGGAAATCAGGCAACATTAAATAATTACATAAAAAGGTGCAAAAACGGATCCCCTTAACTACAGACCAATTAGCTTACTGTACTTCCAATCATCAGCAAGGTCATGGAATCCATCATCACAGTTGACATAAAATCATTCCTTTTCTCAAACAGCCTCATCTCAGATCATCAATATGGATTCAGACCTGGTCACTCTACCTTGGAAATGCTACTTCTACTCTCCCAACAATGGTAAAGGCCCTCAATGGCAGACACGAGACCAGGGCCATCTCTTTGGACGTATCTCGAGCTTTTCAGACAGTCTAGCATCCTACCCTGCTCTCCAAACTGTCTGCCTCTGGAATCCAAGGCCAACTCCATTCTTGTATTGCTGACTTGCTCCCCTCTTGTCGTCAATGTGTGGCTCTCAAGGGAACCCTTTCATCTCCTCTCTGTGTCAAGGCTGGAGTACCCCAAGGCAGTATTCTCGGCCCCATGTTATTTATAATCTTCAACAATGGTCTCACTGACTGGAAAATCCTCTTTATCTCTTTGCTGATGACACCACTCTCTTCCATGACATCTTTGATCCTTCTGACAGACAGACAAGCAGCCTCTTCCCTCTCCTCAGACCTTGACAAGATCACAAACTGGTCAAACATAATTTTGCATATATATATATATATCCATATTGTTCACCTTTTGCGTTTTCTCTTTCTCCTCATCGTTACCTGCATCCCTTGTTTGTCAGTCTCCAATTACTTTCTCCCTCCACCATGCTGCTGTTGTTTCCCCTTTCTGCTGCTGCTCTCTTTGTTATGTTGTATCCCGATTTGGTCTGTGTAATCGTGGGGGATACATTCCTGAAAAATGCGAACGAGCCTGCCATGCATAAAAACAAAACAATGCCCCGACATTTGCAGACCCCGACATTCGTGGCATTTTTCAGAAACGTATCCCTCACGAATAGCAGAGTCCAATAGTATGAATAAAACATGGCATTGTAGTTTGTGAATTAACATTGTGTTATGATACCACCTCGGCCAACAGGATGACTTCGAGGTACCCGGACTCGCCTCTAAACTGTCTACCCTGGGTTTGAATCTTGACCCATCCATAACATGTCACCCTGGTGTTTCACAGTCAGGGTGAATCATAAATGTGTGTGTCGTTCCTATGCGTTAAATTGGGTGTCCTGTCTTCCGACATTAGTTAACAGATGTTAAGATCCCCACAGTAGGTGTCCTTCATGAACAGTGGGCAAGTTATCGCCAACACCATGGTCAAGTTACAAATTCCTGCCCCAACTACTGTTGGGAAGTCAATGACAAACCACCCAGAAGGGAGAGAGACAGGGGAGTGGGAGAGAGAGACAGGGATTGGGGGAGGGAGAAAGAGAAAGAGAAAGAGAAAGAGAAAGAGAAAGAGAAAGAGAAAGAGAAAGAGAAAGAGAAAGAGAAAGAGAAAGAGAAAGAGAAAGAGAAAGAGAAAGAGAAAGAGAAAGAGAAAGAGAAAGAGAAAGAGAAAGAGAAAGAGAAAGAGAAAGAGAAAGAGAAAGAGAAAGAGAAAGAGAAAGAGAAAGAGAAAGAGAAAGAGAAAGAGAAAGAGAAAGAGAAAGAGAAAGAGAAAGAGAAAGAGAAAGAGAAAGAGAAAGAGAAAGAGAAAGAGAAAGAGAAAGAGAAAGAGAAAGAGAAAGAGAAAGAGAAAGAGAGAGAGAGAGAGAGAGAGAGAGAGAGAGAGAGAGAGAGAGAGAGAGAGAGAGAGAGAGAGAGAGAGAGAGAGAGAGAGAGAGAGAGAGAGAGAGAGAGAGAGAGAGAGAGAGAGAGAGAGAGAGAGAGAGAGAGAGAGAGAGAGAGAGAGAGAGAGAGAGAGAGAGAGAGAGAGAGAGAGAGACTGACTTTGACTTTTATTACAAAAAAGTATAAAGGGTAAAAATTCAATACAACAAAGCAAAGGATTATATACAAGAGTGGAAAAAAGAAGAGAAGAAACCAATTCAATTTTCAAGTAATCGATAAAGCATTGATAATAGTTTATACACAAGGAACACCTCCAAAAAATACATTAGAGAGAGGAGATGATAAGAAGAGAGAAAGCAACACAGGCTCCACACGTACCGCCAGAGACTGAGCAACAGCCCCTTGCACGTGCGTGCCAAGCGAGAGAGAGAGAGAGAGAGAGAGAGAGAGAGAGAGAGAGAGAGAGAGAGAGAGAGAGAGAGAGAGAGAGAGAGAGAGAGAGAGAGAGAGAGAGAGAGAGAGAGAGAGAGAGAGAGAGAGAGAGAGAGAGAGAGAGAGAGAGAGAGAGAGAGAGAGAGAGAGAGAGAGAGAGAGAGAGAGAGAGAGAGAGAGAGAGAGAGAGAGAGAGAGATAGAGAGATAGAGAGATAGAGAGAAAGCAAGAGAGAGAGAAAGAGAAAGAGAAAGAGAAAGAGAAACCACCATTTTGCAGTTGGCAGTAGAAGTAGCTCAGAGCTTTGGCTCTGCATGAAACCAAGAGTGCAACACAAATGACCTTTTTAAAGTCCCTGAAATATTATAGAAATTGATAAATTAACTTAAACTTTTCCCATCACTGGGGATGGGTACTCTTCCTCGTGGAGAATATTTTATTGCTAACTCTGATGCCATAGGTCACATGACATGGCAGCCATATTAGATTAAAGGAAAAAGATTGGACATCATTTTCTCTGAAACCGCTCAATGAAAAAAGATTGAACCTTGGTATACGTCATCAACTCCCCATTGGGTATATAGGGTGATGATGATGAGGTTATTGGTGATGTGGTGTTCCAGCCATAATTGGTTGAATTGAACTCCTTACCCAAAAATCTGAAACTTCATCTCTCTGATCTATGACTCGATGTGAGTGAAGAATTAAATTTATGACGTTCGTAACCCATGTCAAGAAACTATGACAAAATAGGGTGCTTGGATGATACGAGTATATGGGATATAATAGTGGCGTGCTCAGTTAACAATGGTATTTTTGTTCAGAATGAACGCACGAGGTGAAACCATTTGCTCTTTGAGTGCTGTTCAAGTTTAATTTGATCGTAATCATAATTAGACCCCTTAAGACAATTAAGGACACTTTAAACCCTGTCAACCCCTTTGATATTTTAAGACTCTAGATTATTTCGACATTTACATATTTTATATCCTTTTAGACCCCTTTCAGACCCAATAGTCCCAAACTAATTTTGGAACGTACCCTTTAGACATTTAGATCCCTTCGACCCTGTAAACTTTTAGGCCCCTTATGACACCTTAAATAATCCCCATAGACCCCTTACACCTGTAGACTCTTTTGATCTTTAGACTCCTTGAGACCTGTTAAGACCCTTTCAACACCTTAGAACCTTACACCCTTTAGAGCACTTTTGAAGCATTCACAACTCTTGCACCCTTTAGACCTCTTGGGCCCCGTAGTCTCTTTCTGACCTTTACACCCTTTAAGACCTTTTATTCCATTTAAAACCTTAGACCTTTTAAGACCTTTTTAGACATTTTAAAAGCCTGGTGTTGGCATAACGGTTAAGGTGGCAGTCTTAACATTTTAGGGTCTTGAGTTTGAGCCCCTGTCATGCCGATAACACCAGGTGGGTTGACTCAATCAGTCATCCTTCCGAGATCGGTAAAATGAGTTACAGCTTACTGGAAACGAGGCACTGGATCAGTGGCACTGCCTTGCTCCCAGCAATTATGCAACTTGCAGCCACAGACTGCATACAAAATAAGAAGACCTTTCAAGATCCTTTTGATGCATCCTAAGACATTTACATCCTTTAGACCCCTTTAGACATGAACTACTTTGGGAATGTACCCTTGAGATATTCAGATCCCACAGACATTAAGACTCCCTTGTGACTTTAAATCCCTATAGACCAATTTCACCTGAATACCCTTTAGACCTTTTTAACACTTTCAACACTCTTGACCCCTTTCGACACTTACACCCTTTCGACCCTATAAACTATTTGACCCTTGAGATGGTTTAGACCGGAACAAGAATTACAATATACCCTTGAGACCCCTTAGATCCCATAGACCCTTCAGACCTCTTTTGACCCTTTAAACACCTATAGACCTTTTAGACCTTTACACCCTTCAGACACCTTAGAACTCTTTAGAACTTTAAATCCTTAAAGAACTTTTAATACCTTTTTAGTCCTTTCATGTCCCTTTTAGTCCTTTGAAGACACCTTCAACGTTTTGAAGTCCTTTAGACCCTTACATCTTTTAAACCTCTTCGACTCTTTAGAGTTGAAACCATCAGACCCTTCACACCACACTTGGAGTCTAAAAGGGTTTAAGGGTCCTTTCACCAGACAAAAACTAATGGAACGTTTTTCATCATCTCAGGACCCGCGAATCCCACATAGTTTTCACTGTGCGAATACAATTGTGTGTTCATCTTTAATCCTCCACAGGCCCATAATTTTCCATCAAATCAAAATGAAAATTAACTTCATCATCTAATGCACTCCAGCCCTCCATCGAAAGATGAGCGTCTATCCCATTTGCAACTATTCATTTATTACAGTGTCTTGTCTACTCACATCTCCGGTTTTTTGTTTGCTTTTTTTGCAATAAATCCATTTTAATTATGAGACATTTTCCCGCCTTTTTGCCTCCCGCAGGTTGCGTCGCCCGGTTCAGATTTGTTTGGGTGATCCTTGGGGAATCTCAGTTAGAAGTAACATTTAATTAAAGTTTCAGTTCTTTGCGGGAGTCTTGTACGCACGGCTCAGTCGGTCAGTGTTAATAGAGACCGTCTGACGGGACAATATATCTCTTCCCCACTGCATGGGAGATGTCAAAAAAAAGAAAAGAATCAATGCTGCAGACATCCCATGAGTTGTGCTGAGTTTGTTGAATGTCAACAACTTAATAATATCCTTAAAATGAAGAAGTCCCACACCATATTTACCTCTAACATTCCACAAACACACAAATTTTTTTGTGTGTTTGTGGAATATTTTGTCCCCTACTGCTTCACCGGAGGACTACAGGTTTGCTCTCCATCTGTCCCACCTGTGGTTTTTCTGACTTTTTTTCCCATACCCTTTAACATATTCAACTGAAACTTGGTACGTGGCTTTATTTTGATAAGTTACAGAAGAAGTTCTAGTTTCAGGGCGTTTCGTCAATTTTTCACAAAGTTATGACCTTTTTCAACTTGGAAAATATCACCGATTAATTATGCATGGGTCAGTGTTCACCTGGCCTGACTCCACCCCACTGCTTTATACCAATTGACTGGACAGCTGGCCTGACTCAACCCCATTAGAATCATGCACCGCCATGACATTAAGCAGCACACATTAGCAGACCTTAGGCCTGGGTGTTAGTCCATGGCTCAGTGTAATTGGAATGATCCCAAATTTATGATCACGATGTATTATATATGCACATAACATAGCCGTATGTACGCATGTTTTTGCTTCATGTGCGTACATCGCATTATTATTCCTGCGCTTTCGAAGAAAAGCGGGAATATTGTGATTGTCTCCACCGTCCGTCTGTCCTTACGTCCGTCTGTCTTACGTCCGTCTGTCTTACCCTGTAACTCCTCCTACACCATTTGAAATAGGAACTTGAAACTTTGGGACATAGTAGATATATTTATGGGGAAGTGCACAACACTTTTGGATTTTTGATATGACCCCGAGGGGCCGGGCCAGAGGGGTTGGGGTCATGGGGGTCGATTAAAAAAAAATTGTCATAGCTTTTTAAATCAAACATATTCATGAGTTATACATTGAACAACATATTTTTTTAAACACATGATGATCAGAGGGTACTTGGGGGGTAGGGGGTGCTTAGGCCTAGGTCACATTTGCTCTACGGCGAGGATACGGCGGCCGTACGCCCTCTGAATTGACAGAAACGTGCGGTGGCCGCAGAGAAACTGAGGTGGCCTCAAAGAGGCCCTACGCCGTTTGGCTATATTTTACAGGCCGTAGGGGCGCCGTGGAATTATAGCGCGGAGTTATAACTTTTTTTCATTTCTACGTTCGCCGTAGCAATTCGACAAGCCAAGCTATGACGTAGATGTGTTCCACGTCGACCGTACGTAGGGCGTACGGTGGGCTTGCGTTATTCGTGCGGCTGCCGTAAGCTCTTCTCAATGAAAAATGAATTTTCCCAACCCCCAAAAAATTACGGCGGCCGCACTATTTCCACGGTCGCCGTTCGGTGGCCTTGCGGTCTGTGTGACTACCTGCGGGCAACGCAGGGTCGACGCACGGTTCCCCTACGCCCGCTGTGCACCTACGTAGGCCTCCGTGGCAGTCTGCGTCGACTGTGCGTCCACCGTGCGCTACCTCTTGAGATCGGAGTATAGGTGTTTGCCCATACATAGTGTTTCATAACCGCAGTTCCCCGGAACCCAAGGGTTCCGCAAGAGGTCGCTAGGGGTTCCGCGAGAAACAGTAATAAATAGGCAAATGTATTTTTGAGTAGTTTTTGTTTGATTTAATATTCGTAATTTTGCTATACACGTACGGCATATTGTTGGAAACTCTTTGGTTATTATAATAGAGGCTTCAACCTCTTATATTATTTACAATTATAACAACCATAGGGAATGTTATATTGTAACAACCATAACAACCACGAAGCGCGATGGACGCCCGGAATAACGACTCGTCATTGAACACGGCACAAGGGCTGTACGTGACGACGTCACCCACTCGAAGCACGATGCGCGATGGACGCCCGGAATAACGACTCGTCATTGAACACGGCACACGGCCTGTACGTGATGACATCACCACTGATGACGTGGTTTGGCTGTGTCATTGCCAATAAATTTGACAAAAAGGGGGTCATTTTTTCCTTAAACCAGGTATCCGAAAAAAAATATATTATATTTACCACGTGAACTACGATAAAAATATAAAAGAGCTTGATATTAATAATGGTATATAGTAATTTTTATGCAGGGTTCCCTGAGACATGAAAACTATTTCAAGGGTTCCACAAGGGTAAAAAGGTTGAGAAACGCTGGCCTATACAGTGGTGCCCCCAGAATCCCAATTTAATTCGTTCCAGGAGGCTGTTCGGATTGCAAAAAGTTATGATTCCAAAAATATTTTCCCAATAAGAAATAATGGAGTGAATGAATCCGTTCGTGGACCCAAAGAAAACCCACTTTCAAGACACTTTAAACTGAAATTCCTCATGTTTAAGGTAAAATAAGATGAGTAAATGACCTTTGGTGGCGGTGTATTGTATGTAAACTGGTACAATCACCAATCCAAAGGTCCACACAGGCTCGAGCTCCGGCCTGGGTTCCGATCGCTCGCGCACTCTGCGAGAGTGCTGCCCCCAGGGCAGCTCATCAAACATGATGCTCACAGAACCACAATCACTTTCATCAAGCGCATCGGGCTGACGTAATCATGGATATTCCAAATTACAACCGGTTTTGCTGTGAAATTCAATCCTTGCCCGACAGTCCGTCGCACCACGTGATCGGATTGCTTTTTTGTTATTAATTAAAACACAAGATGATTAAAAAAACAAACATCACAAATGAAGGTGAAAACACGAGGTAAGGTCTAAGTCACATTTGGCTCGGCGGCCGGAGGGTCTTCAAAATGTACGGGCACTCGCAATTATAAAGCGGCCGCAGTATTTCCACGGTCACACAATGTAGCAGTCACATATGTTTTTATTTTTTGGGTAGACGCACGGGGTATTTATAAATTGTGGAGACCAAAAACGTGGGGGTGCCGTACGGTCTTTGATTTGATGTCGCACGGTGACCTTAGAGCGTCCCTGCGGCGGCCATAGAATTTTCAAGGCAGACGCAAGTTCGCCTCAAGGTGCCCGCAAGGCGACCGCAGGGGGGCCCTAAGGCCACCGTACGGCGACCGTGGAAATAGTGCGGCTGCCGTAATTTTTTGGGGGTTGGGAAAATTCATTTTTCATTGAGAAGAGCTTACGGCAGCCGCACGAATAATGCAAGCCCACCGTACGCCCTACGTACGGTCGACGTGGAACACATCTACATCATAGCTTGGCTTTGTCGAATTGCAACAGCGAATGTAGAAATGAAAAAAGTTATATCTCCGCTTTATAATTCCGCGGCGACCCTACGGCCTGTAAAAGATAGCCAAACGGTGTAGGGCCACCCTGAGGCCACCTTAGTTTCTCTGCCGCCGCCGCACGTTTCTGTCAATTCAGAGGGCATACGGCTGCCGTATCCTAGCCG
The DNA here is from genome assembly GCF_056783735.1 of Eptatretus burgeri. Classification (NCBI taxonomy): domain Eukaryota; kingdom Metazoa; phylum Chordata; class Myxini; order Myxiniformes; family Myxinidae; genus Eptatretus; species Eptatretus burgeri. The sequence continues at coordinate 96,854,087 of NC_140970.1, forward strand.
GAGAGCAAATGTGACTGAGGCCTAAAGTATTGAGCAACACACGAGAGATGCTTTCACGAGTACTTCTACCTACGAACTGAATGAACAAAGCGCGAAGATGCGGCTCGAACAGGTGGGGGAGACATGTGAACAAACATGAACGCTACGTTGTGTTCGGTTTTTAAAAATGTATTAGGTTTTTAGGGCAAAATTTTCTCGAAAAAGTTGTTCGGATTCCAATTTGTTCAAACAATGGGGCGTTCCGATTCTGGGGGCACCACGGTATATTATAGTTATGGTATATTCAGTTATATATTGTCGGCGACTAAACCGTCTCCCCCACCAGGTTATCTGGTGAGGAGAGTGTTTGGATATGGACACCCAGCAGGATTAAAAACAAAACCTGTCAAAGGGCGGAGGAGCTCCTTGTGAGCCAACGGCCATCCATATCTAGTGCCCGACTGTGTCTGCAGATGTCCTCCTGCAGTTGGGTCACTTCTTATTAGGAGGTTGGTGGCAGGATTTGCACTCCGGCCACCGTAAAACCCTTCATTCCGCAAAACGCAAAAACGAAAAAAAATCTGAAAACCCACTCCGTGGGAGTACCTCCTGTGCAGCTTCCCTTCGCAGGGCAGCTCACCGGATGACGGGATTGGGGCAAAGCCTTCGGGACCCCCAATCTTTGATGATAGGAGGGAAACCACGGGGTAACATCCCTGGGTCAGTTTGCGGGAGAGTGTGTCGGAGTGGTGCTGAGGTGTCGTCCACCAGACGGCGGTCTCCTTGGGTTAACCTGAGGCGGTCCCTTCGGGTGGGTGCCTGGAATGTCCTATCCCTAAGAGAGGATGATCACCTGTCTCTGTTATCATCTGAGCTCAAGCATTTGGACATCGGGATTGCAGCTCTCTCTGAGGTTCGGAGACCGGATTGCGGCGAGATAATGGTGGGTGGTGACACCTACTATTGGTCTGGTCGCTCTGATGGTTACCATACCCAAGGAGTTGCTGTAGCTGTGTCCAATAAGCTGACCACAATGATAATTGAGGTAACACCGGTCAACGAGCGTATTATGAGATTAAGGATTCATCATTGCTTAGGTGTCATTTCCCTGGTCTCTGTTTATGCTCCGACTGAGGCGAGTGATCTCACCGTGAAGGATGCATTCTATGCCACACTCGAGTCTGTGGTTGATTAGTGCCCCAGACGAGATACAGTTCTAGTCTTGGGGGATTTCAATGCATCGACTTGAACTGATAGGGATGGTTATGAGATGTGTTGGTCCCCATGGGTCAGGAACTATGAACCAGAATTGCACTAAGTTGCTTGACTTTGCAAGAAGTCATGGACTCAGGGTGGCAGGTTCATTGTTTCAGCGCCCACAAGCTCATCGCTGGACTTGGTATTCCAACGCTGGCGGTGTGGCAAAGGAGATTGTCCATGTCCTCATTGAAGGTCGTTGGAGGATGATCCAGAACTGCAGGGTCTACCGGAGTGCTCAGTTCCTCAATACTGACCACAGGCTTGTTGGAGCAACTCTAAACCTGCACCTTAAATCCTGGAGAATGGTACCATCCCAGCCTAGGTTGGATGTTGTTAAGCTCAGGGATGAGAGAGTTGCTGAGGAGTTTGCGAACAGGCTGAGTGGACACTTGGGGGGGGGGGGGTCTGGGTGCTTTGGGGGGTCCTGAAGAGTTGTGGAGCGCCTTCAAGACCACCATCCTTGATGTTGCCGGTGGATGTCTTGGAGCTCACCGCAGGGCAAAGAAGAATTTTGTCTCTCAAGGGACACTGGATACCATTGACCAGAGTCACAGGGCCAGGCTGAATGGCAGAGCTGAGCTGTTCAGGGAGCTGAGGCGTAAAACTGTACATGCACTGAGGGTGGACAAGGAGGCCTATGCGCGAGGAATCTGTGAGGGGGTAGAGCATCACCTGTGGACAGGTGATTCTCGTCCCGCTTACAGGGGAATTCGCGCATTACGTTCATCCAAGCCCATCCCTCGGAGCACTGCAGTTCGAGCAGAGAGTGGTAGGCTCTTGACAGAGGAGTCTGAAGTGAAGGCCCGCTGGGCCGGTTACTTTGAGCGGTTGTACCAGGCTGATCCCCCAGCTGTCGAGTTGGACGTCAAGGGTGTTACAATCCCTGTTGCTGACCCTCGAATCAACTGTGGTCCACCTTCGCTTGTGGAAACACGGGCTGCGGTGAACCAGTTGAAACGGGGCAAAGCTCCAGGGATCTGTGGCATCCATGCCGAACTTCTCAAGGCTGGTGGAAATGCTGCACTCGTGTCGTTGCATGCGGTTTTGTGCTCTGCCTGGAACACAGGCATCATCCCAATTGACTGGAAGAGGGGCCTTGTTGTCCCTCTCTGGAAAGGGAAGGGTGATCGACAAGACTGCAACAACTACCGAGGGGTGACGCTGCTCTCAGTGCCAGGCAAGGTCTTTGCACAGATAATTCTTGATAGGGTTCGCCACCATCTGCTTGAGCACCAGCGTCCAGAGCAGTCAGGCTTTACACCAAAGAGGTCAACGATTGACCGTATCCTTGCCCTTCGTGTCCTCACCGAACGCAGACGAGAGTTTCGGCAGGGGCTGCTTGCAGCCTATGTTGATCTCTGTAAAGCGTTCGATTCAGTGAATCGGGATGTCCTCTGGAGGATTCTTGGTCTTCGTGGGGTGCCATCAAAACTGATCGATCTGATGTCTGAACTCTACTCTGGTACTGAGAGTGCTGTGAAGTGTGGTGGTACCATCTCTGACTTATTTCCAGTTGTTACTGGAGTTCGTCAGGGAAGTGTACTTGCCCCCACACTTTTCAGCACTTGTATGGACTGGATTTTAGGGAGCATGTCGGAGAGATCAAGTTGCGGTGCGTCGTTTGGGAATGTCAAGATCTCGGACCTTGATTTTGCAGATGATGCAGTCATCTTTGCGGAGACTTTAGACATCCTTTTGGGGCCCCTCGAGGTGCTGAATGAGGAGTCGGAGCCGCTGGGATTACGGGTTTCTTGGGTCAAAACTAAGATCCAGGCTTTCGGTGACATCTTGGATGCTGCTGTCCTGTCTGTTTCTGTTTGTGGTGAGGATGTTGAGGTCGTGGAGAGATTCACTTACCTTGGCAGTGATATTCATGTCTCTGATGGCTGCGAGTCAGAGGTCAATAGACGTCTGGGTCGGGCCTGGGGAGTCATGGATTCACTGGATCATGGGGTGTGGCGCTGCCGGTACCTGTGCGGGAGGACGAAAGTCCGAGTCTTCAGGTCCTTGGTACTTCCAGTCTTGCTCTATGGGTGCGAGACTTGGACCCTGACCAAGGATCTGAGACGGAGACTTAATTCCTTTGGTACCAGGTGTCTTCGGAGAATCCTTGGCTATCGCTGGTCGGATTTTGTGTCCAACGAGCGGTTGCTGAGAGAGACTCGGATGAGATTTGTTACCTGCATAGTCCGTGAGCGTCAGTTGCGGCTGTATGAACATGTGGCTCGTTTTCCTGACGCTGATCTTGCTCACCAGATTCTCTCAGTGAGGGAGTCTCATGAGTGGAGGAGGCCAGTGGGCCGACCACGTGCCTCATGGTTGCAGCACGTTGACCATCATCTCAAGGAGATGGGGATGGGCCTGGCATCTGCCTGGGGGATGGCCAGACGTAGGCCCCTAGAGTACCGGCGGAAAGTGGATGCAGCGACGCGCTGTTCTGGCACATGCTCCCATACCTGACCTGAGTTATATATGCTGGTATATTTTTATTTCAGTAAAAAAAAAGAACTGGTATATATACCCACTCGTTACCGTCCGTCTGGCCGCACGTTCGCCTTAGGACCCCCCTGCGGTCGCCTTGCGTCTGCCTTGAAAATTCTATGGCCGCCGCAGCGACGCCCTCAGGTCACCATGCGACATCAAATCAAAGACCGTACGGCACCCCCACGTTTTCGGTCTCCACAATTGATAAATACGCCGTGCGGCTCCCCGAAAAATAAAAACATATGTGACTGCTACATTGTGTGACCGTGGAAATACTGCGGCCGCTGTATAATTGCTAGTGGCCGCAGATTTTGGAGACCCCACGGCCGCCGTGGCAAATGTGACCTCGGTCTTAGCGGATAGGGGGTCAAAATAGCTCCTCCTACACCGTTTGAGATAGGAACTTGAAACTTTGGGACATAGAAGATATATGTATGGGGAAGTGCACAACACTGTCGGATTTTTGATATGACCCCTAGGAGCCGGGCGAGAGGGGGTGGGGTCATGGGGGCTGATTTTTTTTTAAGTGTATTTACCATTGTACATGGTAAATTCTTTTATAAAGAACTTAGGCCTTCGTTATTTTATAACTTGGTTTACGCAGTTCTTCAGCTAAAATGTAGGGTCGGTAGGTCAAAATATAAATATAAATATAATTTAAATTTTTAGAAATTATATATTTTTATCATTTTTTTTCGGATGTTCCATGGGAAAGACAAGGGTATGTGGGGGGAGGGCGTAATAAATATAAATCCCGAACCAGGAGGATCTAAGAAAACATTGAAGATGGAAAACAATTCAAATGCAGGATGCCATTGTTCACTGTATCATCTGATGTGAAAAACAATAAAGAAGGATTAAAACTTGTTTTTACAAATCGTCTGGCATGTTTTTCTTATAGGAACCTGTTGGATCATCAAACAAATGGAAACAATGCTGAGAAAATTACTGTCCAAGTCGTAGATGTGTGCGTGCACACCAGTGCATAGTGCTGGATATGATAAAAAAAAGGTGTCTACTCGGAGTCAACACGCTCAAAACGGTCAATCAGAGCCATAACCAGCTTAGTTTTCAGTGGGTATCTGATCGTACCGTCTCCCCATCCCCATGAGCACATCAAAGGCTGATTTCTGGTCCGTTGAAGGATGAATATCAGTATCTCGCAGGAAAACTTTGACGTACTTCGCATCGAAATCTTTCAATACGAACAGCGGTGTACAACTTTCGATGGAAACAAAATCGGCACGATCGAGAGTAGCCTGCGAATCATCCCTGCTGCTGCACTGAATTGATGCAATAGTTCGGCCAGAATATTTGTCGTCAAGATGTTGCGTGAATAAATCATCAATACAGTCACTCAAATTTATACCGCTGAGATACTTCTTAACAACTCATGGCTCGCAGACTTCCTCTCCTGTCGCAGTCACCGTGTGGCCCTAAATGGAGTTCTTTCATCCCCTCTTCCTGTCCAAGCTGGAGTTCCTCAAGGTAGCGTTCTGGGCCCTGTTCTTTTTCTGGTTTTCATCAAAGATCTCTCCAACTCTCTGGAAAATACTCTATATCTGTTTGCTGATGACTTCACCCTCTGCCATACCATCGGTCATCCCTCAGACCGGCAAGCAGCAACTTCTTCGCTCACTGCAGATCTGGATAAAATCACAAACTGGTCCAACATATGGAACATGTCTGTGAATCCAGACAAATCTCACACTCTCACTTTGTCTCTTCGAAAGGACCATTTAGAAAATCCCCCCCCCCCACCCCCATCCACTTTCTCAACAATCCTCTGGAAGAAGTCCTTTCTTTCAAGCTTCTGGTTCTCACTATCTGCCATGACCTTTCCTGGGAAAACCACATTTCAAACCTCGTCTCCAAAGCCAGTCGCCGATTGGGAATCTTCCATCGTGCAAAGTCCTTCCTTGGCCCACCTGAGCTCCTGACCACTTACAAAGCCTTTGTCCACAGCCTGATGGAGTACTGCTTTCCACTCTGGGCTGGTGCTCCTGCCTCCCACCTTTCTCGGCTTCACGCTATAGAAACCAAGGCATTTCGGATCATTGGCATCTCCCGCAATGAGGCTGAGTCTTTGAGCCTCTCACTCATTCACCGCAGGTTGGTCGGTTGTCTTTCTGTCTTCTACCGTCTCCTCTCCAGCCTCGCCCCCCAGCTCTCTCTGCGATTTGTCCCCACCACATTTCCGCAGGGCGCTCAAGGTCCGTCAACAACCCCCTTCTGGTAAAACTACCAAAATCATTATTCACTGCTCAACTTCACTCTTTCATTTCTCTTTTTTCCCACCTTTGGAATAAACTCCCTCACTCTATTCATTCCCATTCTTCCCTCCAGGCCTTCAAAACAGCTGTTCACCACCACCTCTTATCATCCCCCATCCAAATCCTCGATCTTTTCTACCCCCGATAATCCACCCAAGCCCACCTCCTTCAAATTCCCTGCTTTCCTTCCTGAAAGTCCCTGTAATGTCCATCTTCTATTCCCCATGTTCCCCGTCCCATACCTCTCCCTTCCACAGATCTCCTAATGTCTCTGTTCCCCACTGTTTTGTCCTTCCCACTCCCTCCTCTCTTGTCTCATGTCCCCCATGATGTGCGTTGTGTGTTAGCTCTCACACGAGCCTCGACAAGGTATAGGAATAACAAAACAAAAACAAAAAAACAACAACAAACAATCACTTTCACCCCAGACAAAACAGTCAATCTGAACCACGCTGGCCACTGCTCAGACGCCGTGACCGAAGACGACTGCGCAGCTTGGTTAAAGGTGACTCGGCATTTTGGCGCGCGCGCACTAAATTATATTCTGAAAATAAATGCCGACGTTTACATTTCGGGTTTTGAAACTTTTGCACCTTCAGCGGAAAATGTATAAATATAAAAGGCTAAAAATGTGTTTTATATTTATATTTCATTTTGGCAAATATACCGTCGGTGAATCCGTAAACCAAGTTATAAAATAACTAAGGCCTTACTTATGTGGCCCCCATGAGTTACAAACAGTCACAGGTTTTACTGTATTTATCTAATTGATTATGAATAATTATAATTAATATTGTACACAGTTCATTCCTATGATTAAATTGATGCACATTTCTATATTGCTGGACAGTGTTAAATTAATGTTTCATGAAATGTTGACATGCTTGCAATGACTTCTGATTTAGTAAACATAGTAAGTCTTTGGTCATAAAGCACATCAAATAGAAAAGAATAGTCAATCCATTTTGCAAGATAAAATTTCACCTTGCGTTAATGGGACAAAGCAGTGCGCGTTGGAATATGCGATGGTGTGCCATCGACAACGTAGTTCTATTTTTTTTTATTATTATTTTCAGTTCCGAACGTGCCATTATCCACCGCCCAAATAAAGGGATGTGTTTACTGATGTGAAAAAGTCTGGCGAAAACCGAAAATATGCACAAAAAAAAAAAACTTCATTTATCTTGCCTTTGTATGAATAGCATAATTCAAGGGCATCAGTGGGTGGCTTACATTTATGCACACTTAGCTCTGTCTCGCCGGAGTTTGAATCCCAATCCAGCTATGAACTGTCACCCCAGTCACACACATGTTTTTACTTCATATGTACATCAAGTTATTTGAAATATCACATCGGTAGGGGACATGTATTGCAAAGTGATTATCGGTCTTATTAAGACATGCTTTTTTTTGGTGATCTGATATCACCTTACCGTGAATCTCTGAATGAAGTGGAAGGCATAGTAAAGTTCTGCTTGGCACTGGAAGTGGTGAAACTTTTCCAGCATTTCAGTTTCTTGTTCTGGAATATCTGCTCAAAGCACGCAATACAGAGAATATAATCCCGACTCTGTCACAAGTTGTACAAAGAAACTCAACAAACAAATCACATTCAATCATGAGTCGTAAAAAAACAGAAGGTCATGCTTAAAAATGTCCTTGGAACATGAAGCTTAAACTCCTATATTATGGCATGAATTGCATCCATTGAACCAGAGAGATCATATAACACGATACCCTGCACAGTGTTACTTCAATTTTAATTATATAATGATTTTTAACCATCGTTAAAAAAATATATGTATCTATTGAAGCAGCCCTGAACACCACTCCGAAACAACACCCCATTGAACCTTTATTTAAATTGAGTAACTGCAAAACTGGAGGTTTTTGGAAATATTATGACAGGTGATTTGTGTTGTACAGTCTTCAAGTATATAATTCAATTAAAATAAAATAAAGATTGTGTAAGTCATATGAATAAATTAATTCCAGGTTTTACAGCCATTTTCCACAGTGTCTATTCCATCACCTGATCTGACACATTACATTAGTTATTTGTACCTGTTATTTGTGTCCTTTATGACGTCCTTAAAAACAAAAAGTTTCCTGTTTGGAATGATTTTTTTCAATTTTGTTTGACTACCAGACAGGCAGACAGACTAAAATGTTATCTCACTCTTGTCTGTGCATGTGCTATCAGGACACATTCCGAGACAAAGTATGTTAAACCAAAAGACTTGTGCTCCGATTCATGTTCAAAATATAACATTCAATTCTAATAAGTTGTACCTCGATCATAAACTGATAAGACACAGAGACAGACAGACGGACGGAGGGACAGCAGATATGAATCAATTGCTTAACTCCGCTTTTCGCTTCGTGTGTGTGGGGTAACTAAAACAGCACTCAGTAGAGCACATACCTCCGCCAGTCAGGCTGAAAAGTTTACTTTTGTATCCCACTGGTGGCCGATTCTGCATTCGGACCTTAACCAAAATTAAAGCAGTTTTTTTTTGTCACCTACTCAACTCATGTCATAACCCGTCCATAATTTTTTGAGATATCATGCTCTATGCCATTTTTGACGTGACCTCTCAATGGTAAAGAATCACTTTAAAATTCTAGTATCCAAATCCGGATTTGGATCTTCACTAAAATCGAATCAATTCGTCCTTGTCACACACAAAACCTGTCCGCCACATATTGTCTGAATCTGTCCACAGCTTTTTGAAATATCATACTCACGAACAGACAAACAGGGGTGAAAACATATCCTTCATCCACCTTAGATGGATGGCAGAGATAATAAAGCTTCATTGACACTCCACTCAATGCAGTTTGGGCAAAATTGAAAAATTAGGTTTGCTTATATGTTGCGAGCTATTTATTTGTATGTTAAATTGCTTTCTGTAATCGCTCACATTGATTCTACATTCTCAATATTTGATTTGAATTGAATTTATTTTAATCCCATTCTGAATTCAATTGAAAAACAATAAACATCAAGGGTCAGGGTCAAGTATCCGATCAAAGCGGCGTTGCAACAATGGGGACATCTTGGTACCCGGTCATCACTGCCAGCAATTATAAAGTGGTGGTTCTAGTTATGTCTATTATTAATTACGTAACATACTAGTAAACAAACACCACACAAAATACACCACACAAAATACACCACACAAAATACACCACACAAAACTGCACAAACACCACAAAAAGAGAAGTCTTGGTGAGAGCCTGCAATCTCTGATTGCTCTTTTTGGGGTCGCCGAAATAGGTGATCCTTATTGTCAGTAATTCTGTCTGTTTGTTTGGATGTTTGTTTGGATGTTTGTTCGTTTGTCATCAGCATAATTGGTAGTAAACGTGGGCAGATTTTGACCAAACTCGGGTGGTAGGTACATCTTATGACATAGTCCTAGTGCTTTTGAAATTGTGATGGTTGCTAGGGACGCTTTGGATCCCTAGCAACAACCGAAAAACCTTCAAAATCGGTACCGTTCATGCGAAATCAATTCCGAAAGCCATTATCCCATGTAGGGTTATGAAATTTGGCACGAATGATCTACAGGTGATGCTCTATCAAATATATTCTGTTTTTTGTGATATATGGAATACTTTACCCGCAGTGCCCCCTACAATTAGGGTATGAGCGAAATTGGCGAAAATTGAAGGCCCCATAGCGACCAGGTGAGTGCGTTGATACGAATGAAACTTTGCAGGTTCATGGTACTCAATGAGTAGGCCTACTACAACTTTGCCTCAGGACATATTGACCGATTTCGCTTAGGTCAGGGTTCAAAGGTCAATTAGTGCAAAAATCGATAATATGCGAGAGCTGGAGGTGCCTTCGCACCAAATGCTACTCCTCCTAGGGTTATGGTCGGATGGTCGTGAAAATTCACACTAATCGTCTGGAATACATTGTGCACAAACGATCGTGCCGGATTTTCGATTTAGATCTTTGCTCACCCACAGCACCCCCTCGAACTTTGGGGATTTCCGATTTCAAACCGCATTTTCGGTACTTTTCATTCAAATGGATACCGAGTAATTATCAGTCGATGGAACTGGATGAGATTTGATATGCATAATCTTAAGGTGATTCCCTATCCGCAATATGACATCCATTTTGCTCGAAATGTTATAGTTTCCATGCTCGGCGACCCATCGCCGCCTCCCGGCTTGTAGTGTTGTTTGTTTGTTTTGAAGCGAAGAGGGGGAAATATGATAAATTTGAGGAGTGTGAAAGAGAACACTTGGGATGAAGCAGAATGAGGAACATATCTTGAGAGGGTTTCGCTCATCTTTATGGAATTCCCTGACTCTCCCGAAGAGACCAGGCAATCCTCTACAGGCTCAGACATTGTACTATAAGCTCCTATTTACATATATAGGGTGTCAACCCACGGGGTTCTGCGAGCGGTGTAAGGTTTCCGAAGATTTGGATCACATCTTCCCACAATACCCTCGGTACAGGTGACCCAGATCGCACCTCTTCCACTCTGCTCGAGAGATGGGGATCATCTGGTTGGGTGTTACGGATACACTGTACCAGTTGAGTCAGAAGCACCCTCGACTCTGCAAATTATTGTTGAAATTTATTAAAGAAACGAATCTAACAATACAAGATCCCCAATACTTGTCTGCTCCAGCTGAAGTGTTTAGGTGTGTGGTGCATATAGAGCCTTGCAGCTCTGAGAATGCCATCAAAAGCAAAAGAAGAAGAAGTCTTCATGGAGCGGTGCTTGAAATTCAAGCACGAGATGGATGCTGACGCTGTCATGACACCTTTTACGGAGGTCCAAAAGGACATGCAGAACAAGGCAAAACAGACAAAGATCACCTCCTTCTTCACAAAGTCTGATAACCCCGCCGACCCTAAGCCAGGGATGTCGATGTAATCTCAATAACCTCTAATGCCCTCTAGTATCATCATCATCATCATCATCATCATCATCATAAGTGAGTACAATTTTAAGTTTTTTTTCATTTTTACTACTTTAGGCAAAAAAGTGGATACATTTTAGAGTTGGTTCCCCTAACCCTATTTTTCCCACAAGATTATTGTACATCTTAACTTTGTGCACTGTGGTTTTGCTCAACGCGGGGTTTTTCAGTAATGTAATCCCCACGAACGGGGAGGGTCTGCTGTACCAATATTTGGGGTAAAAACCCCCTTCAACCCTCTTTAAATGGGTGGATCCGGCTGGGAAGTACAACCCCATGAGACCTTACTGACCTGGTGCATTGTATCAAATTTTGTCTGTATCACTCAAGTAGTTGTGGAGAAGATGTTTTAGTGAAAATGAGGGATTCGGTGAGGGGTCCCATGGCCCCCTTTCTGGGGGAGATACGGCCATGAGGAGCACAACAGCTTAGGGCATGGTCCCGATGCCTCGGGGCAAGTTTGGTCTGTAGCTGTCTGGCAGTTTCTGAGAAGATTTTTGAATAAAATACCAATATTTTGGAAAACACCTCTTTTACCCCCTTTTATCAAGGGCGCATCTGAATGGGGAGCGCATGAGAAGAGACCCCATGAGACCCTTGCTGTCCTGATGTATCGTACCAAATTTGTTCCATATTGGTCAGGTAGTTTGTGAGGAGAAGCATGTTTTAGACAAATATCAACGGACGTACATACGGACGGCCAGGAGCCACTCTTAGAGCTTTTTTCAGAGAAATAACCTAAAAACCACAATTCAGCATTCAACGAGTGTTACATACCACGTGCAATCTGCAAACAATGGATAGAGAGTGTCCAGTTGTAGTAAGCAGCATCAACAAAGCGTTTCTCTGATACTGCATTCTGTGTAAGCTGCTCCAACACCTGCAAGGCCTCCTTCTGCTGGCCTGCCTCAAAAAATGCTGTCACACACAGCATCACAAACACACATACAACTGTCAATAATGCAGCAATATATCAGCACTACTATCTGAACAGCAACTCATTAGTATGACTGTACAACACTGTCATGTATGCGGTACATCAACACCTCATCAGAACTACAGTGCAACTTATCTTCATCTCAAACAATGGTGTGAAGTAAAACAGACATCTCAAATATGTACACAGCAATCTCACTCACTTAGCCACTAATGCATCTGATGCATGCATGGTACACATACATTGATATCTGTGATTACATGTGGGAATAAGAGAGTGGTTGTAATGGCTGTGTGCTGCCTGAAACAAAAAACACACCTCTCTGTACTTCTTCAAATCTGTCGTTCTCAGCTAGCCATTGGGCATACGCCAAGTAGCATTCGCCTTTCAACTCTGTGTGATGTTTCACCAGATCAAGAGCCTAATGACAGTTTGTCTCATTAGAGCATGGATTTACATTAATAGCATTCACAAAACAAAAAGTTTCCTTTCTACTTTTCATCAAAGTTAATCTTGCAAAAAACAACTGCAGAGCGACTTCAATGCTGTACCAGTGGTGTTAAAAGTTCTACAGTGATACCGACAAAAGCCAAAGACATGTGTGTAGATGTAATTTTATGTCTTCGTGATAGGCTGCAAGAGCCCTTTGAATAATATTCGAAGAAGTAGATTTGAATAATATTCGAAGAAGAAATAATATTCGAAGAATAATATTCGAAT
>NC_140970.1:96871692-96881692 GCF_056783735.1 Eptatretus burgeri
GGTGTCGTCCACCAGACGGCGGTCACCTTGGGTTAACCTGAGGCGGTCCCTTCGGGTGGGTGCCTGGAATGTCCTATCCCTAAGAGAGGATGATCACCTGTCTCTGTTATCATCTGAGCTCAAGCGTTTGGACATCGGGATTGCAGCTCTCTCTGAGGTTCGGAGACCGGATTGCGGCGAGATAATGGTGGGTGGTTACACCTACTATTGGTCTGATCGCTCTGATGGTTACCATACCCAAGGAGTTGCTGTAGCTGTGTCCAATAAGCTGACCCCAATGATAATTGAGGTAACACCGGTCAACGAGCGTATTATGAGACTAAGGATTCGTCACTCTTTAGGTGTCATTTCCCTGGTCTCTGTTTATGCTCCGACTGAGGCGAGTGATCTCACCGTGAAGGATGCATTCTACGCCACACTCGAGTCGGTGGTTGATCAGTGCCCCAGACGAGATACACTTCTAGTCTTGGGGGATTTCAATGCATCGACTGGAACTGATAGGGACGGTTATGAGGTGTGTGTTGGTCCCCATGGGTCAGGAACTATGAACCAGAATGGCACTAAGTTCCTTGACTTTGCAAGAAGTCATGGACTTAGGGTGGCTGGTTCATGGTTTCAGTGCCCACAAGCTCATCGCTGGACTTGGTATTCCAACGCTGGCGGTGTGGCAAAGGAGATTGACCATGTCCTCATTGACGGTCGTTGGAGGATGATCCAGAACTGCAGGGTCTACCGGAGTGCTCAGTTCCTCAATACTGACCACAGGCTTGTTGTAGCAACTCTAAAGCTGCACCTTAAATCCTGGAGAATGGTACCATCCCAGCCGAGGCTGGATGTTGCCAAGCTCAGGGATGAGAGAGTAGCTGAGGAGTTTGCGAACAGGCTGAGTGGACACTTGGGGGGTCTGGGTGCTTTGGGGGGTCCTGAAGAGTTGTGGAGCGCCTTCAAGACCACCGTCCGTGATGTTGCCGGTGGATGCCTTGGAGCTCACCGCAGGGCAAAGAAGAATTTTGTCTCTCAAGGGACACTGGATACCATTGACCAGAGTTGCAGGGCCAGGCTGAATGGCAGAGCTGAGCTGTTCAGGGAGCTGAGGCGTAAAACTGTACGTGCACTGAGGGTGGACAAGGAGGCCTATGTGCGAGGAATCTGTGAGGGGGTAGAGCATCACCTGTGGACAGGTGATTCTCGTCCCGCTTACAGGGGAATTCGCGCATTACGTTCATCCAAGCCCATCCCTCGGAGCACTGCAGTTAGAGCAGAGAGTGGTAGGCTCTTGACAGAGGAGTCTGAAGTGAAGGCCCACTGGGCCGGTTACTTTGAGCGGTTGTACCAGGCTGATCCCCCAACTGTCGAGTTGGACGTCAAGGGTGTTACGATCCCTGTTGCTGACCCTCGAATCAACTGTGGTCCACCTACGCTTGTGGAAACACGGGCTGCGGTGAACCAGTTGAAACGGGGCAAAGCTCCAGGGATCTGTGGCATCCATGCCGAACTTCTCAAGACTGGTGGAAATGCTGCACTCGTGTCATTGCATGCAGTTTTGTGCTCTGCCTGGAACACAGGCATCATCCCAACTGACTGGAAGAGGGGCCTTGTTGTCCCTCTCTGGAAAGGGAAGGGTGATCGCCAAGACTGCAACAACTACCGAGGGGTGACGCTGCTCTCAGTGCCGGGCAAGGTCTTTGCTCGGATAATTCTCGATAGGGTTCGCCACCATCTGCTTGAGCACCAGCGTCCAGAGCAGTCAGGCTTTACACCAAAGAGGTCAACGATTGACCGTATCCTTGCACTTCGTGTCCTCACCGAACGCAGACGAGAGTTTCGGCAGGGGCTGCTTGCAGCCTATGTTGATCTCTGTAAAGCGTTCGATTCAGTGAATCGGGATGTCCTCTGGAGGATTCTTGGTCTTCGTGGGGTGCCACCAAAACTGATCGATCTGATGTCTGAACTCTACTCTGGTACTGAGAGTGCTGTGAAGTGTGGTGGTACCATCTCTGACTTATTTCCAGTTGTTACTGGAGTTCGTCAGGGATGTGTACTTGCCCCCACACTTTTCAGCACTTGTATGGACTGGATTCTAGGGAGGATGTCGGAGAGATCAAGTTGCGGTGCGTCATTTGGGAATGTCAAGATCTCGGACCTTGACTTTGCAGATGATGCAGTCATCTTTGCGGAGACTTTAGACATCCTCTTGGGGGCCCTCGAGGTGCTGAATGAGGAGTCGGAGCCGTTGGGATTACGGGTTTCTTGGGTCAAAACTAAGATCCAGGCTTTCGGTGGCATCTTGGATGCTGCTGTCCTGTCTGTGTCTGTTTGTGGTGAGGATGTTGAGGTCGTGGAGAGATTCACTTACCTTGGCAGTGATATTCATGTCTCTGCTGGCTGCGATTCAGAGGTCAATAGACGTCTGGGTCGGGCCTGGGGAGTCATGGATTCACTGGATCATGGGGTGTGGCGCTGCCGGTACCTGTGCGGGAGGACGAAAGTCCGAGTCTTCAGGTCCTTGGTACTTCCAGTCGTGCTCTATGGGTGCGAGACTTGGACTCTGACCAAGGATCTGAGACGGAGACTTAATTCCTTTGGTACCAGGTCTCTTCGGAAAATCCTTGGCTATCGCTGGTCGGATTTTGTGTCCAACGAGCGGTTGCTGAGAGAGACTCGGATGAGATTTGTTACCTGCATAGTCCGTGAGCGTCAGTTGCGGCTGTATGGACATGTGGCTCGTTTTCCTGACTCTGATCCTGCTCACCAGATTCTCTCAGCGAGGGAGTCTCATGAGTGGAGGAGGCCAGTGGGTCGACCACGTGCCTCATGGTTGCAACAGGTTGACCATCATCTCAAGGAGATGGGGATGGGCCTGGCATCTGCCTGGGGGATGGCCAGACGGAGGCCCCTGGAGTACCGGCGGAAAGTGGACGCAGCGACGTGCTGTTCTGGCACATGCTCCCATACCTGACCCCTCTTGCATATTTGATTGGAAAATCCCATAAGGGAAATTTATTTATCGATTCCTTCCGCAATCGGGATTTTTACGGAAAAAAGGAAGAGCTTAACGACTTGTGGCAGTGTTAGTAATGTAGACTGCAAATTTTGTCAAAATGCTATGTTATTTGCAAAAGTTATCGCTGAAAGTCTGTTTGAGTGGATTTGAACGAAAAATCCCATAAGAGAAATCGATTTATCGATTTTTCCGCAATCGGTAGTGTTTTCTGAGAAATGGAAGACGTGAACTACTTTTGGCAGCGTAGGCAATGTAAACTGCAAATTTAAACAAAATCCCATGCAATTTGCAAAAGTAATCGCTGTAAGTCTGTTTGAGTGGATTTCAATGGAAAATCCCATAAGGGAAATTAATTTATCGATTCTTCCGCAATCAGGGGTGTTTTGGAAAAAATTAATAGTCCATGACCGAAGGTCAGGTTAGTTTTTAGTCAGGTCAGGTTAGATCTGTGACCTGCTACAGGTACCATGTAAACCTGAACTAACGCGTTCCATGGTCGGGTTGTCGGCGACTAAACCGTCTCCCCCACCAGGTTTTCTGGTGAGGAGGGTGTTTGGATATGGACACCAAGCAGGATTAAAAACAAAACCTGTCAAAGGGCGGAGGAGCTCCTTGTGAGTCAACGGCCATCCATATCTAATGCCCAACCATGTCTGCGGACGTCCTCCTGCAGTTGGGTTACTTTTTTATTAGGAGGTTGGTGGCAGGATTTGCACTCCGGCCACCGTAAAACCCTTCATTCCGCAAAACACAAAAACGCAAAAAAATCTGAAAACCCACTCCGTGGGAGTACCTCCTGTGCAGCTTCCCTTCGCAGGGCAGCTCACCGGATGACGGGATTGGGGCAAAGCCTTCGGGACCCCCAATCTTTGATGATAGGAGGGAAACCACGGGGAAACATCCCTGGGTCAGATTGCGGGAGAGTGTGTCGGAGTGGTGCTGAGGTGTCGTCCACCAGACGGCGGTCTCCTTGGGTTAACCTGAGGCGGTCCCTTCGGGTGGGTGCCTGGAATGTCCCATCCCTAAGAGAGGATGATCATCTGTCTCTGTTATCATCTGAGCTCAAGCATTTGGACATCGGGATTGCAACCTCTCTCTGAGGTTCGGAGACCGGATTGCGGCGAGATAATGGTGGGTGGTTACACCTACTATTGATCTGGTCGCTCTGATGGTTACCATACCCAAGGAGTTGCTGTAGCTGTGTCCAATAAGCTGACCCCAATGATAATTGAGGTAACACGGGTCAACGAGCGTATTATGAGATTAAGGATTTGTCACTCCTTAGGTGTCATTTCCCTCGTCTCTGTTTATGCTCCGACTGAGGCGAGTGATCTCACCGTGAAGGATGCATTCTACGCCACGCTCGAATCTGTGGTTGATCAGTGCCCCAGACGAGATACACTTCTAGTCTTGGGGGATTTCAATACATCAACTGGAACTGATAGGGATACCGGCGGAAAGTGGACGCAGTGACGCGCTGTTCTGGCACATGCTCCCATACCTGACCTGATGACCTAAGTTGGACCATAAGCCCTAATCGTACCAAATTTGAGTGGAATCGGTTGGAATTTGTGGGAATGCATAACGACCATACACACAGACACACATCCTCAGATATATATATATATATATATATATATATATATATATATATATATATATATATATATATATATATATATATATATATATATATATATGTCAAAGTACCGAAAAATAGAAAGGGAACTTCACTTACATGTCCACCCAATTATTGTGACCGATTATTTCAATAGCCTTGCTGTGTTCTCCTACTGACAGGTACAGCTCTGCTGCTGTGCGTGGATCGTGGATATTCTGTGCCCAGACAGCTTCCTTCTTGATCAGCATTGTTGTGTCCTTCACATTCCCAGCTCCAACAAACTCCTTCACACAAGCAAAAATTGGCACTTCACAAAGCATAAATTAATGGACAACACATCCCCCACTCAATAGTAACAAGGTATTAATGAGAGAATAATTCAGGAAATTTATGCGAAAGCAAATGTTCAAGATATTTTCATTGTGACATTGACTAAAAATCCTAATAGCTGCACTTTTTTCATACACGAGGTCGAAGGCTCATAATGGAGCTGCCACTCACACATACATGGACAGACTGACAAGACAAACATTTAACACAGCCACTGAGCTTGGGAGAAGTGCAGTCACTTCTCGGAATACTCTGGGTACCAACGACATCACAACAATGGCGCCGCCTTCCTCACCACACTCTGCGGGCATTTCCTCAGGAGGAATTTCCTCCTCCCAATGGATGCCAACTGATGGGAAATTGTCTGTACTCCATCCTTTTAAATGTTGAAAGTCAAACAAGGAACAAGCACATACCATTTTTAAAGTCTTTGGTATGACTCGGCTGGGGTTTGAACATTCGACCTCCCAGACTCGGAGAGGACATTCCAACAAATACACAACAGAGTCTGGTTTTGTGACACCCAGTGGAACGTCCATCTGAGGGAAGGCACATCCACCCTGCCAGCAAAATATCAGAGTGACAGTTTAGAGCTGGGCTGAGATTCAAACCCAGGCAAGGAAGCTCAGAGGTAATGAATTTCAGAGGGTTCACCACAGAGCAACAATAATTATTGCAGGGCTGGCAATATCTTTCCTATTTTGGAGCACATATGCCCTGTGACGCATGTGTGTGAGCACACTCATGTCACATGGAGTAAAACAAACAAACAACCAAAATACATTCAAGGCATTTCATGAAATTTTAAAAACCTCTTTCCACTGCATGCCTCATTCATTGTTTCCACATCCTCTCTTGAGACACACACACACACACACACACACACACACACACACACACACACACACACACACACACACACACACACACACACACACACACACACACATACATATATATATATATATATATATATTGTTGCGAATTCGCGCCCGCCAGCATGCGAGCGGCCACGTAACTCGAATTGCGGCACGTCGCCCACCGGATGGACAATTCCGTCGTGACCCTCTCGGACTAACGCCGGGAACTAGTCACGGGTGGGCCTTTCGGCCTCACCACGATCGTGCCAATCGGCCCCCCGCGTGGGATAGGGTTGTTTGCCAAATTCGACCTACCTAAGTACCCACACGGAGGGTAGACCAGGCGATCGCACCTCACCGCAGGTCGACTTCGGACACGGGCCACTTGAAGCGACCCGTTCCGTACTATCGGGATAACCGAGCGGTGTTATCGTCAACCTCAACGATTCCGATTAATTGTCGGGCGTATTTCGCCCACTACCAACCCTTTACGTGAAGCAAGATGGAGATTCAATTAAAGAAAAGACGAAGCGAAACGGGAAAGACAGTTCAACATAAGGCACATTTATTCCGCGGCAAACGGAAAGCACACATATACAATTACAACAATTATGCACCAAAAGCAAATGTAAAAGAAACACAACAATTATGCACCAAAAGCAATTGCAACAAAAGAAACACAATGCAGATCTACTACCGACTACGCGAGCACACGGCAACACTTACACAGTTTTACTTTACAGACGGCGCCGACAACACATTTACTCAAAAGCAAAAGAAAAGGGCCACCCTCAAATACAAGGGGGCAGACGTGGTCTGTGGGCGCGAGACCGCGTGGAGCCTACCCGTCTTGTGATGAGCCGCAAAATGGCGGCGGTGCCCCGACTCCGCGCTCCTCCGCGGGTTTCGTTGGCACTGCTTGGAATGGGGTGGGAACGGGGCCCCCTTTTCGCACTATCTCAGCGCAGGGGGAAACAGGGGGGGGGGGTTGTTGATGCTCTGGGGAAAGAGGATAGCTGGCTTGCTTGGGTCCCGCGACGAGCGACTCCACTGCGCCCTCGACCGCGTTCCCGGCTTCCCCTCTCTGCAGCTCCCCGACAGACTCCGAACCCCGACAGACCGACTCTCCTCCAGACCCGTCTTGACTCCTGCTGCCACACTTCGCCGCCGCCACACCTCTCCAACTCGCCCGAGCCCGAAACAGAAACTGACTGAATTCGCCCCGCGCTCGGCACTTTATAGTACGGCAGGAGAAACCATATGCAAATTTCCGGATCAGGATGAACTCGGGGGCGGAGCCACGCTCGCCCATTGGACGGAGGAAAAGTGGGCGTGAACCTCCCCTGATCCTCGAATTTGCATATATCGATTCTACTCCGACGCGTCTGGAGGCGGGGCCAAATCGCCCCGCGCTTAATGATTGGAGGGATCAGAAGTGGGCGTGTATCATTCCTGATCCGACTTCCCCTCGGAAAGGCCGCTCTTTGTACCCGCGGCTCAGCGCGCGTCCCGCACGAGGCCAGGACAGCCTGACGCTCGGCGTTCACAAGCGGCGCGGGAATGGCCGCAGAAGGAGGAGAGGTGAAGGTGGTGGAGGGCCTAAAGTGGCGGTGATGGCCATGGCGACGCTTGGAATGGCGGTGATGCAATGTTTACGGGAGCGAGCCGTGACGGTAAAGGTCGTGGCTGTTGGCGTTGTTGTGAAGCAGCGTTGCGGTTGGTGGTTGTTGTGTGATGGCGGTTGAGACGTGGTTGGTTAAAAATAAAGATAGAACAGAAAAACGGCTATCTTAAAGGGTCGCAGCCCGAATGAATCACATTTATTCCCTCTAAACAACGGGTTTGGGGCTAACTACACATGTACTTACAGAGATATCTCACCTTCGGGACCTGAATGGTGGTTTGCGAATTTCCTCAACCACAACACCATATATATATATATATATATATATATATATATATATATATATATATATATATATATATATATATATATATATATATATATATATATTGTTATGGAAATGGCCCTTATGGGACTACTAAATATAGGATTAGCTCAGTTCCCCCATTAAATTAATGTATAGATAGGTTGTTTGGTAAAGTGTATGATAAATGTGTGTCAGGAGATGTAAAAGACGGTTTTTATGTTCATACGGTGGTGAAACAGGGGCTTGATCTTTTTTCCTCCCCTCTACAGCCAATAGGCCCCTCCCAGTCGGCTGAGCGGGTGTGGCCGAGAGAGAGAGGTATGGCCTGGAAAGGCAGTGACGCAAAGGGGCGGGGATTTTTGTCGGCAGTCACCTGGAGAGGGGGTTGAAGAAACGAGGGCAACAAGTGAGCTCTGAGTTTGGAGAACGGCAGTCGCCGAGAGAAGGAACAAAAGATCGGTGTGTGGAAACAGTCGCTCTCGAGGCGCGATGTCTTTTTGAAAGGGAGAGAAACAACGAGGCCTCAGGTTGAGGCTCAGTTCTGAGCTTGGGAAACTGCAGTTGGCTTTGAGAGGCTGCCTGGACGTGGAGTTGACGATCGACTCGTACGTGGAGGTGATCAACCGATTCGGCCTGCGTCGGGCCACGGAGTCCCCGTACTTATTCACACACCAACGGCTCGTCACGTTTGCCGATCCTCTGGCAGTCAAATGTTGAAAGTCAAATGTTGAAAGTCAAACAAACAACCAAAATACATTCAAGGCATTCATGATATTTTAAAAACCTCTTTCCACTGCATGCCTCATTCATTGTTTCCACATCCTCTCTTGAGACACACACACACACACACACACACACACACACACACACACACACACACACACACACACACACACACACACACACACACACACACACACACACACACACACACACACACACACACACACACACCCTGGAGAATGGTACCATCCCAGCCTAGGCAGGATGTTGGCAAGCTCAGGGATGAGAGGGTAGCTGAGGAGTTTGCGAACAGGCTGAGTGGACACTTGGGGGGTCTGGGTGCTTTGGGGGGTCCTGAAGAGTTGTGGAGTGCCTTCAAGACCACCGTCCTTGATGTTGCCGGTGGATGTCTTGGAACTCACCGCAGGGCAAAGAAGAATTTTGTCTCTCAAGGGACACTGGATACCATTGACCAGAGTCGCAGGGCCAGGCTGAATGGCAGAGCTGAGCTGTTCAGGGAGCTGAGGAGTAAAACTGTACGTGCACTGAGGGTGGACAAGGAGGCCTATGTGCAAGGATTCTGTGAGGGGGTATGCGAAAGCAAATGTTCAAGATATTTTCATTGTGACATTGACTAAAAATCCTAATAGCTGCACTTTTTTCATACACGAGGTCGAAGGCTCATAATGGAGCTGCCACTCACACATACATGGACAGACTGACAAGACAAACATTTAACACAGCCACTGAGCTTGGGAGAAGTGCAGTCACTTCTCGGAATACTCTGGGTACCAACGATACTCTGGGTATCCAGAGTATATGTCACAGTCAACCTCGATTTGGGCCTTGTCTAGAGGGCAGACCGGGCCGGGATTTGTGTGCTGGACCGTGAGAGAGATCAGCTGAGGCCCATCTTCGACCCTACGTGAGGTCAGAGCATGCGGAGACCGTGCACACGGTGCCTTGAGGGAGCGGGAGTGCTGCGCGGCCATTTCTTGCCGCGCGGCACGTTCGAGCTGGGAGTCCGAACAGCTTCCGGAATTAAAGTCCATGGGACATCACCAAGTACTCTGTCTGCATGCATGCTGTCTGTCTGTTTTGTCTGCACGTGTCGTAGAAGGCATATTTCAGTAGTGATCCCCTCGAAACCTTGAGACTGTGGTTCCCTAGGTATGAACGGGTAGATAGTTAGTATAACCATTGAAGTGTTTATTGCTTGTGTTGTGATCCCTGATGTTCCCCAAATAAATCTGGTTAATTCATATGCAGTTGCCGCTATGGATTCATTTGTGTCGCGTCGAGGAACGATCCGTTCGATTGGCATATAAAACCAAAGTGGTTAGAGACTGGTAGACTCCGCTCGGTCTCTGACACAACTGGTCTGTAACCAGGGGTTCAATTTCCCCAACTGTCAAGGTACAAGGATTACATTGATATCGCGATTGAAGGCGCATGATCCGGGGCCTGTGATGAGCCGGCCGGCGTTATAGATTCCCGGAGATGGTGGTGGTGAGGGTGGCACCAGGGACCG
>NC_140970.1:96884192-96889192 GCF_056783735.1 Eptatretus burgeri
TCAAACCCGATCGTGTTTATACACCGCACAGCATTTAATATTCGCAACATAGAAATTAAACCCGATCATGTTTATACACCGCACAGCATTTAATATTCGCAACATAGAAATCAAACCCGATCGTGTTTATACACCGCACAGCATTTAATAGCGAATGTCGTGAGCTTCATATTCAACGTGTGCACATGAGAGAATAGTAAACAACAACAACAACAACAACAACACAATACCCTGGCAATTTGGAATCCGTGTTGGCGGCTATGACCCTTTTGCTTCCGGTTTTTGTCATGGGGAATGATGCGTCCCTAGAGATAAAGGCATCGTCGGAGACATGAAAGACCCAAATATCAGACATGGTGTATATTTCCTCGACTGCTTTTAATAAAGATAACTCTCGCATCATCAAAAAATAATTTTTAATCGTGATTTACATTATTTGATCGCTGATCCCGAATCCAGGCTGAAGCGACGTAAAAACGTTATACAGTAACAATAAAAATGGTTTTTATAACCATGGTTATAACAATAATGAACAAAGAAAATGTCAATAAAATATGATTTGGAGATGATCATTATATCATTATACAGTATAATATACATACGGTCATTTTTGCAAGTGTGTCGAATGCATAAGTCTTTTCTACCCCTGATAATCCACCCAAGCCCACTTCCTTCAATTCCCCTGCTTTCCTTCCTGAAAGTCCCTGTAATGTCCATCTTCTCTTCGCCATGTTCTCCATCCCATCCCCATCCCTCTCCCTTCCACAGTTCACCTAATGTGTCTGTTCCCCACTGTTTTGTCCCTTCCACTCCCACCCCTCTTGTCTCATGCCCCCTTGCTGTGAGTTGTGTGTTAGCTCTCATACGAGCCTCGACAAGGTATACAAAAAAAAAAGAAAAAAAAGTCATAATTCGGAAACCGGGAAGTCGGAAGTCATTGTCTTCAATTGACTGTAGTATTAATTTCTCATTCTCTCGCAAATTCCGTTGGTCCCATGTCAATCGGTTGAACTTGAAAAATTAACGTCACGCAATCAGGTGATGACGTCATAATTTGGAAACCGGAAGTCATTGTCTTCAATTGACTGTAGCATTATTTTTTCATTCTATTGCAAATGGCGTTGGCCCCATGTCAATTGGCTGAACTTGAAAAATTAACGTTACAACAATCAGGTGATGACGTCATAATTCGGAAACCGGAAGTCGGAAGTAAAATTCTTTTACATCGGGACACTCCCGGGTACATGTTCTGTCAGCATGTGAAGTTTGGTGAGGATCAGTCCAGTACTTTTCGCGTGCATAGGTCACAGAGAAACACACACACAGACAGACACACTTTCAACTTTATAAAAAAGATGTATGTATGTGTATATATATATATATATATATATATATATATATATATATATATATATATATATATATATATATATATATATGGTGTGCGGTAGGAATGACGGACCGGTTTAAGGTTAAAGTGGGATTGCACCAAGGATCGACTCTGAGCCCTTTCCTGTTTGCAATGGTGATGGACAGGTTGACGGACGAGATCAGACTGGAGTCTCCATGGACCATGATGTTCGCGGATGACATCATGATCTGTAGGGAGAGTAGGGAGCAGGCTGAATCGAGCCTTGAGAGGTGGAGGTACGCACTGGAGAGAAGGGGAATGTTCGTCAGTAGGAGAAAGACGGAGTACATGTGCGTAAATGAGAGGGAGGGTGGTGGTATGGTGCGGTTGCAAGGAGTTGAGGTGGGGAAGGTGGATTGGTTTAAATACTTGGGATCAACTGTCCAAAGTAACGGAGAGTGTGGGAGAGAAGTGAAAAAGAGAGTGCAGGCAGGATGGAGTGGGTGGAGAAGAGTTGCAGGAGTGATTTGTGACAGAAGGGTAGCTGCAAGAGTGAAGGGGAAAGTATACAAGACGGTAGTGAGACCAGCTATGTTGTATGGTTTGGAGGCGGTGGCGCTAACAAAAAGACAGGAAGTAGAGCTGGAGGTGGCAGAGTTAAAGATGCTGCGATTCTCGTTGGGAGTGACGAGGATGGATAGGATAAGAAATGAGTGTATTAGAGGGACAGCGCAGGTAGGACGGTTTGGAGACAAAGTGAGAGAGGCGAGATTGCGATGGTTTGGACATGTGCACAGGAGGGAAACGGAGTATATCGGGAGAAGGATGTTGAAGATGGAGCCGCCAGGCAGGAGGAGAAGAGGAAGGCCAAAGAAGAGGTTCATGGATGCGGTGAGGGCGGACATGCGGGTGGTTGGAGTGTCAATGGAAGATGTGGAGGATAGAGCAAAATGGAGACAGTTGGTCCGCTGTGGCGACCCCTAGCGGGAGCAAGCCGAAAGAGGAAGAAGAAGAAGATATATATATATATATATATATATATATATATATATATATATATATATATATATATATATATATATATATATATCTTCTTCTTCTTTCGGCTGCTCCCGTTCAGGGTCGCCACAGCGGATCATCCATCATGATCCGCATAATGATTTGGCACAGGTTTTACGCCGGATGCCCTTCCTGACGCAACCCTGGTCGCCTCTTACGACACAGGGATATGGTACACCTATTCTAACCGGGGTATACACCGGCCCAGTACACTGGTACTCACTTCGCCGACCTCGGAAGGATGACAGGCTGAGTCAACCCCCTGGTGTATTAATTCAGTGGCCCAACGGGGCTTGAACTCAGGACCTTTTGGATCCTAAGCTGCTGCCCGAACCACTGCGCCAACACCAGGAATATATATATATATATATATATATATATATATATATATATATATATATATATATATATATATATATATATATATATATATATATATATATATGAAGATAAAGATATAATAAAGATATAATAAAGAAGAAGAAGATATATGCATTTGTATGTTCTTCCTTCGGCTGCTCCCGTTCGGGGTCACCACAGCGGATCATCTGTTATGATCCGCATACTGATTTGGCACAGGTTTTACGCTGGATGCCCTTCCTTACGCAACCCTGGTCGCCTCTTACGACACAGGGATAAGGATTGGGTTTCGCCATGATTCCAGGCTGCCCTACACCCTCTCGTAGCGCGGCCCAGCATGGAGCGCCCGTCCTCAAGTGATCCTCCAACCCAAGCCTCCGAGTAGCCAGATTACAGGCTTATGCCACTACGCCCGATATGTATGTATATATATATATATATATATATATATATATATATATATATATATATATATATATATGGTGTATATATGTTGTATATATATATATATATATATATATATATATATATATATATATATATATATATATATATATATATATGCGCTATGAGGAGTATATCGCTATGCACTATGAGGAGGCCTCATATATCTAGTTTCAGTTGTGGGGGTAGATGGAGGAATTTTATGGGGAATTTAGCAGTGCATTGAGCAGTTTGGTACGTGGACGTGTTGGAGGCATCTCTATGTAATTACGGAGGGAAACTGTGAGCTTAAGTGTTACGTGTTACCATGTGGGGGGGGGGGGGTGGGCGCGGTGATAATTCGCTCGGAAGTAAGAATAAGTTCCCTCGGTATGTAATTGCTCCCCCTGTGACTTTTCCCTCGCTCTTTTGGTTATTTTGTACACATCGTCAAGACTCGTATGAGAGCTAACACACAACGCACAGCAAGGGGGGCATGAGACAAGAGGGGCGGGAGTGGGAAGGACAAAACAGTGGGGAACAGAGACATTCGGAGATCTGTGCAAGGGAGAGGGATGGGGGCGGGGAACATGGAGTATACAAAATGGACACTACAGGGACTTTCATGAAGGAAAGAATGGAATTTGAAGGAGGTAGGTTTGGGGTAGATTAACGGGGTAGAAAAGATCGAGGATTTGGATGGGGGATGATAAGATATGGTGAACAGATGTGTTGAAGGCCTCGAGGGAAGAATGGGATTGAACAAAGTGAGGGAGTTTATTCCAAACGCAAGAAAAAAAAGAGGAATGAAAGAGTGAAGGTGAGCAGTGATTCGTGATTTTGGTAGTTTTACCAGAACGGGGGTTGTTGGCGGACTTTGAGCGCCCTGCGGAAATATGGTGGGGACAAATCGCACAGAGAGTAGGGGGGTGGGGGGGGCGAAACTGGCGAGCAGACGTTAAAATACAGACAGACCACCGACCTGACTGCGGTGAGAGAGTGAGAGGCCCAAAGACTAAGCCTCGTTGCAGGAGATATCAATGATCCAAAATACCTTGGTTTCCACAGCGTGAAGCCGAGAAAGGTGAGAGGCAGGAGTACCAGCCCAGAGGGGAGAGCAGTACTCCATCAGGTTGCAGACGAAAGCTTTGTATGTGGTCAGGAGATCAGGTGGGCCGAGGAAGAACTTTGCATGATGGAGGATTCACAGTCAGCAACTGGCTTTGGAGGCCAGGTTGGAAATGTGGCTTTCCCAGGAAATATAATGGCAGATAGTGAGACCCAGAAGCTTGAAAGAAAGGACTTCTTCCAGAGGATTGTTGAGAAAGTGGATTGGGGGGTGGGGGGTTCCAAATGCTCCTTTCGGAGAGACATCGTGAGAGTGTGAGATTTGTCCAGATTGAAAGACATGTTCTATGTGTTGGACCAGTTTGTGATTTTACCCAGATCTGCAGTGAGCGAAGAAGCTGCTGCTTGCTGGTCTGAGGGATGAAAGATGGTTCAGCAGAGGGTGGAGTCATCAGCAAAGAGATGAACAGGATTTTCCAGAGAGTCCGAGAGATCATTGATGAAAACCAGAAAAAGAACAGGGCCCAGAACACTGCCTTGAGGAACTCCAGTCTCGACAGGAAGAGGGATGAAAGAACTCCATTTTTTGCCACAGGTTGGTTGCGACAGGAGAGGAAGTCTTCAAGCCATGAGGGGAGATGGCCTTGGATACCATAGGAAGAGAGTTTGGTGAGCAGGACAGGGTGCCAGACCGTGTCAAAATCACGTGATATATCTCGGGATATGGCTCTGATTTCAT
>NC_140970.1:96904192-96919192 GCF_056783735.1 Eptatretus burgeri
GCAATCACTGCTGCTTCCACACCACCACCTGCACCAATATCACCAAGGTAACATAATTTATCTTCACATTCCAGAGATATGTCCCCATGAACTAACCTTTCCGCTTTAACTAGTCACTTGTTTACCTGTGCAAACAGCTCATTTGAAATCAGGAACCACCTGCAGTCTACCCCTGATGCCACTACACATCTTGTGCACCCAGCAATTGCCGGATTTACACAATATTGAATTGCTACCGACACCTTATATACAGACATCACATGGCCACCTCCTTCATGATGCCACACTTCCTTCTCCCACATCACTAATCAGTACTTTCATTTTCCCTGTTTTCACTTTCAGTCCTCTGCCCTTCATACCCTCCTTCCATACTGTATATTTACCTATTACCTCTTTTGCACTGTCGGCTATCAGCTCGAGATAATAAGCATGCAGGAGTTCCCAAGGTAAACCTCCTCTAGATTCCTGTGATATTGTATCAAGAACCATAAGGAACAGGATTGGGCTCAAGAGTCACCCCTGATGAACACCCACTTTCACTTCAAAATCCTCACTCTGTCCTCCCTTTACCCTCACAGAGGTTTTTGGGTCATCATACATCGAACTTACCAATCCTCCACACGCAACTTTCTCATGGAACATTGCCCAACTTCCCGAGGCACCCAATCAAACGCCTTCTCCAAATCCACAAATATAAAGTGCAGTTGTTTATTCTTCCCCAGATATTTTCTGGTAATTGCCAAACTATCAAAATTGTCTCTATCGTGCCCCTTCCTGGCATGAAACCAAACTGCATTTCATGTATATTAACACTCTATCTTATCAATTTATCCATGACTCTCTCTACCACTTTCATTCTATGGTCCAGCAACTTCAGACCCCTATAGTTGCTCCGAACTAAGGCATCACCCTTCCCTTTATAAATATTCACCATTGCACTCTTCAACCAGTCATCTCGGACAGATGACTCCCTTTGAATTGCATTTACCAATTTAGTAATTAAATTCACTCCAATATCACCAGATGCCTTCAGCATCTCTACAACAATACCAGTGCTGCTCACTGCTTTAAGCCGCTGTCACACCTTGACGTTTTAAGGCGCTGTCACACCTTGACGATTTAGCCAGCGTATGCCGACTTATGAAAAATTTGTCTAAAACGCTGGCACACGTCGAATACGTGATGGGTAAGTTTTGCTAACATTAAGAGCATGCTGAAAAACACTGCCATACATCGTAGTACGCTGGCTTTCATCATTGTACTTTGCGGTTTTCCTCAAATTTTAGCATGCTTGAAATTTTACGACGCATATTGACGTATGTAGACGTATTTGATTGACGTCTTCCGGATGACCACAGAACTTACTGAACGTGTTTCTAATTTACAGCTACCGTATAATGGCGTATTGGCAGCGTTTAAAAAAAAAACAACAACAACAATAACTTCCGATATTTCGTCACGTGCCATTACGTCACGTCGGATTGCCTCTTCAGTTTGCTCATGTCTTATTCTTAGTTCCTCTTCTGTGAATATTTTCTGTTTGAAGATATTGTCACATCGACGTCGAAACTTAAAAGCAAATGTTCGAATATATTTTAAAATTCGTGATAGACCAAAAAAAAACTAATAAAAAAAAACAACAAAAACAACAACAACAACTTCAGATATTTTCGTCACGTGCCATCACGGAGCCAAGGAGAATAAAAGAAAATGTGCCTCGACGGAGCCAAGGAGAATAAAAGAAAATGTGCCTTGACGGAGAAAATGAGTTTCGGATATGCTAAACATTGCCTCGACGTGTTTCGACTTATGAGTAACTTAAAAGGAACTTGTGTCGACGTGTGTCAACGATCGCATATCGTGCCTACAACTTATGACCAGTGCAGCGGAACGTGTGAGCCATACGGCGAGTACGTCGTAAAATTTTCAGCATGCTTGAAATTTCATGACGTACTGGATGTACCACGAAATATGACAGCGTACTTCATCGTTTTTCAGCGTGCTCTTAACGAAAACACAACTTACCCATACCGTATTCGACGTGTGCCAGCGTTTTAGACACATTTTTCATACGTCGGCATACGCTGGCTAAATCATCAAGGTGTGACTGCGTGGTTGACACTTCCAATTCTCAGGCGGTTATGATTTAAATCGGCGTGCGGCAGGTTTTTAACAGGCTACGCCACAAGTTCGTCGGCGATACGTGCAGCGCGCTATGCCTAAGTTAAACTATCGTTGGGCATAGGTTGTAAACGCCAACAACAGGCGAAGCATTCGTTGGTATAAGTTATGTATAAGAAAATGAAACGTTCTGTGCCCGTTACTAATATGTTATGCATCCGACCAACACGTTATGAATACGACCAAAACTTTTAAAAAAACATCAAAATTTCAGCCAACGCCAACGTTTTACATACATTTTTATACGTTGCCATTGCTGGCTAAATCGTCAAGGTTTGACAGCACCTTTAGCCAGCATATGCCGATGTATGAAAAATTTGGCGAATACGCTGGCACATGTCGAATACGTTATGGGTAAGTTTTGTATACGTTAAGAGCACGCTGAAGCACGCTGGCATACGTCGTAGTACGCCAAGCTCGTCGACAAATGCCAGCGTAAGACTCACACGTTCCGCATACGCTGGCCATAAGTTGTAGGCACGTTATGCGATCGTTGGCACACGACACATGCTACTTGTAAGTTACTCATCAGTCGAAATACATCGAGGTAATGTCAAGCGTACCCGAAACTTATTTCTAACGTATGAGTAACGTGCTTTGAACCTATATGTAACGTATCTCCAACGCATATTGACATATGTAGACGTAATTGACGTCTTCCGGACGACCACAGAACTTACTCAATGTGTTTCTCACTTACAGCTACCGTATAATGGCGTATTGGCAGCGTTTAGGGGAATTGGTATATAAAAATGGGGTTCACAGGAGGAACCCGTCAGTGTTCCAGACTCCATGGTGAGTAGATGTCCATGTCATCCGAGAGATAGAGGAACCGGCAAGGCTGAGACGAGAATACCTGCTGGCTGTCCTCCAACATCAACATGACCTCATCGATTTGACACTGTACCAGTTGCGTGCCAATAGAGCCAGGAGAAGAAGAGGTGAATGGAGGAGAAGGAACTGGGTTAGACCATGGATTTGGAGGCGACGGCAGTTTGGCATGTATGACCAGCTCATGGTGAAACTCCGTAACGAGGACCATGCATCCTTCACCAACTTCCTGCGCATGCCCCCAGCGATGTTCGACGAGCTGCTAGCCAGAGTGGGTCCAAGGATAACCAAGCAGTACACCTTCTACAGGGATCCGCTTGAGCCTGGCATGAAGCTGGCACTGACTTTGCGTCACCTTGCCTTTGGAAGAAAGTATTCCTCGATGAAGTTCGGATGGAGGGTCCCTCACAACACCCAGTCCCTAGTGGTCAGAAAAGCCTGTCAAGCCATTATTGACGAATACGTGGATGAGGTGCTGGTTTGCCCAAGTACTCCTGATGGTTGGCGCGCCATAGCTGACAAGTTCTTCCAATGATGGAACTTTCCCCATACATGTGGGGCACTTGACGGGAAGCACGTGGCCTGCCGCTGTCCTCCAAGGAGTGGGTCCCAATACTTCAACTACAAAGGATTCTACTCCATTGTTCTGATGACGCTTGTGGATGCTGACTACAAATTCATTTGGGCAGATGTCGGCGGTACTGGATCAGCATCAGATGCGCAGATATACAATGACTGTGAGCTGAAGGAATGCGCTGAAGACAGTACCCTTGGTTTCCCTGACCCTGAGCCTCTTCCCAATGACAACCAGGACGTGCCTTACTTCTTTATCGGTGACGATGCCTTCGCCTTACGACCAACCATGATGGAGCCATACAGCCTCCGGGATCTGACGAAAGAACAACGCATCTTCAACTACAGGCTTAGCCAAGCAAGGAGGGTAGTAGAAAATGCATTCGGCATCCTGGCTAACAGATTCCAGGTTCTGCTAAGTACCATGCAGCATCACCCCTCCACTGTCAAGCTCATTGTCAAAGCATGCTTGATCCTGCACAACCTCATGAGGACCAGGTAATTCATGTTTACATAGCATATATTATACAGTATACAATGCAATTTAACTTTTAGCCTATGCTTATAAACATTATATGATTTACCTTAAATGTTATATGTATCATTATATTACTTTTTATTGTACAGCACATTAGAATATATGTTTTTATTATAGGTGCGCTTTATAAGTAAATAAAATCAAATTCAAATTCCAGGTACCCGGGACTACAGAACCAGCAGCTTGACTGGGTGGAGAATGAGAACCGCGACCTTGTTCCAGGAGCATGGCGAGAGTGACATCATTTGGAGGATACACAGACAGCTACTTGCCCCAAAACTGCCTCCAAGGACGGAAAGAAACAGAGGAATCTCCTCAAGCACTTGGTTAACTCCCCAGCTGGCACAGTTCCGTGGCAAGATAGGATGATTTAGATATTTGTATTCCTGCATTGTTCAGGCAATAAACAACCTCAGAGACAGTAAGATTCCTCTTGAAATGAACATCGTATAAAAAGTTTTTTTTTTCAATTATGCACTTTGCAATATACATGTACAATTCAACAAATAAAAAATTTTCTTGTTACTTTGTAATACGTTTGTATTGACTGCTCATTATATTATTATACCTTTTTCAAAGTGTATGAATAAACATATATATATATATATATATATATATATATATATATATATATATATATATATATTTATTTATATGGACCCAAAGGGAGTCAGTGATATATATATGTATATATATATATATATATATATATATATATATATATATATATATATATATATATATATATATATATATATATATATATATATATATATATATATGTCTTTCTATATAAAAATTAACAGCAGTTTTGTTTTTATTTATGATCAAAGGTAATGACCACACTTATAACATAAAGATAATAAAGATAAACACAAAATATTATTAACCTGTTCGCTGCCAAGGGAAGTAACTAATTTTCAGATAGGATAGGACAAAAATCTTATCCCAACCTGCTTGTAATTTCCGCCAGCTGCCCTCAACCAGCCTGACTCGATCTTTTTGAAGTTTTCTGGAGCCCTTTCCCTGACACGACGTAACCCAGACAGCAGTAAGCTTGTCTCTTTCCTCACAGTGAGAAGCCAAAGTAGGCTGATGGACAGATGAGGGCAGCGAACAGGTTTTAACCAACTACGTTTCATTGCTTTACAAAGGATAAAGACATAAAGAATAAGGCCATAATTTATTATTGTTAATTATTGTTTATGAATTAAATATTAAAAAAATAACATCAACAAACACCAAGAGTTTGCTCAACTTTTATTCAGTGCTCTGAAAAATAATGGAACATGATAACCATGGTCAAACGTAGATACAAAATGGCACAAACATGGCCAAAACAATGTCTCTGCTCATCTTGAGAAGTACACAACTGTCACTGTCACTGTAACTAGTTGTTCTTCTCTGGTGGTGGAGGTGTCTTCAGCTCCCCAGACGGGCTGCTTACAGCATCAGGACCGCTGGACAGGTTGAGCATTACTGAGAGTCCAGAGATGTTATACAGACTCTGACCGCTAGTGTCAAAGGTGCTTGGACTTTGGTTCAGTACCTGGTCAGCCGAGCCTATAGCAGCAGATGCAGAGGCGGAGCTTGGCTGCTGCATGATCTGAGGAGGAGGAGGAGGCTGGAACCCATGCTGAGGGGGAGGAGGCATCATCTGCTGGTACTGAGGCTGCTGCTGTTGGTACTGTGGCTGCAGTAGCTGCTGCATGTACAGGCCCACATAGTCAGTTGTCTGTGAGCCCCAGACTGACGCAGCCGGTGCCTTGTGTCTCCACATGTGGGGAGGTGGCTGGTACATCTCCGACGCCGTGGGGGTGGAGGTAGCTGGTGCTGAACTTGGTCGCATGGAAGCAGGAGCAGGGAAGGTGGGGACTATGGGGGTTCTTTCTCATCACTCTCCTCATCTATCAGCTCAATGAGGATGGTGTTGATGCGTGACCTTGCCTTCTGGAACTTGCGCTTAGACATGCTGAGCAGGTTGTCACGCATGTAGTTGGCGAAGGCTACGGTGGCTGTGATGGGCTGAGGCTGTGCGAGACCTTTGAGGAGCTCCCCAGACTCGTGCACTCTCTTCTGGAGTGACTGCAGCAACTGGTCATCGTCCTGGCCATGCTTCCCCTTGCCCTGTGAGGATGAAGAGGGGACAGGGGAGGGTGTGCTGTCGTCATCAACCACGATCTCTGCACAAGCAGCCTCCGCAGCCTCGAGGTCCCCGCTGTGTGCTGCAATTGTTTCCTTTACCTGCAATTATGACAATTGATTAGTAAAATACAAGGCAAAAATACGAGGCAAATTCAATGATTTGTAGTAATCAATGATTAATTTGCTTCGAGATCTGTAGTACATAAAACTAATATAAATAAATATTAGTATTGATATTAATGTGTTTTTACTTACACTGTTGACGGGCTCAGCACGATGGCGGACCACAGTCTTGAGGAAGCCGAAGTTTGCCTTCACCCACTGCTCCCTCTCTGTCATTTCCGGGGCGCCGTCCCGCTCTTCTTCTTGTCGAGACCCGATTTCCGTCGGGTGTCTCGCAGGGACTTAAACTACCCTTGAAGGTGCTCGACAGTCTTACCCATGGCCTTGTCTTGATCCTCCCGGAGCTTTGCCTTCTTGTCCACCCTCTGCTAGTCAGTCTTCTTGATGTCCCAGAGGATGGCGTTCTCGCGAAGGAAATCGCACATGAGCTGCTCCTCTTGGACATCAAGACAAAACTGTCTTTTTGGCCCTCTTCTTCACAAGGGTTGGCTGAGAGGAGGTGGAGGCCACGGACACAGCTATCGATGCCACCGACGATGCCCGAGAGGCGTTGGAACCAGCATCCTCTCCGTCAGAGGGTGAGCGTGATGGGGAGGGTGTGGGTGATGATGGATCCTCCTTGCGTCCGCGTCCACGGCCACGGCCAGGAGACTTCTTGGCAGCATTCTTCGAAGTTTTCTTCAGCATGATGTTGATGTTGACACTTCGATGTCTAGTGCGGTTATGATTTGAATCGTCGAGCGGCAGCCTTTTAATAGGCTACGCCACGTGATCGTCGGCGATACGCTGCCACGTGCTATGCATAAATTAGACTATCGTTGGGCATAAGTTGTGAACGCCGACAACACGCTAAGCATTCGTTGGTATAAGTTATCGAAACATTCTGTGTACGTTACTAATACGTTGTGCATACGTCCAACTCGTTATGAATACACTACAATACGCCCAAAACTGAAAAAAAAACATCAATAGTTCAGTGTACGCCAGCGTTTTAGATAAATTTTGATACTTTGCCATACGCTGGCTAAATCGTCAAGGTGTGACAGGGGCTTTACCATTCTTAATTTCATCAACAGCTTTCTTTACACATTTATTCTCTATCTCAGGTGGTGGGCCCTGCACCGGCTCTACTGCCTCCAGAATATCCCTGTTCCAAGGGAGCTCCTCATTTAGAAGGTACTCATAGTAACTCCTTCTTACATTTCTCATCTCCCATGCTCATTTCTGAGCATTTCTCATCTCCCCATGGACAACCAGTACATTTCCCACATCATCCTTCACAGATTGTTCTCCTGTGAGATCATTATTTTGACCGATCATTTGCTTTAGTATCCTACATATCTCCCATCCACTATCTGCATTATTTATCACATCTGAAAGTGAATCCTGTACTAATATTTTAGCCTTGTAAACTTCCCTTCTTGCCCTAAGTTTAGCTACTAAGTATTCCTCCTTATCCCCTCCCTTTTCCAAATCCTAAACAGCTTTCTTTTTTTTTACATAAATCGACATATCCACCCCATTATTCCACCACCATGTAGCCTCATGTCTAGCTGGACCCTTTGATGACCCACATATCTTTTCAGTAGCACGCAGCAGCCCATCTTTTAAAGAGTTCCAACAACTCTCTACATCGTCTCCAACAATAGGGTTTCCAAGATTCATTTCCAGAAGTTCCCTGTATAAATTTTCTTTTACATTCTGATCTCTTAGTTTCCATACTCTTCTCCTTGGGACATAAGGTTTCCTCTTTTCCCTACTCCAACTTAACTCCACATCACACACTAGCAGCCGATGTTGCAAGGCAAAGTACTTCCTCAACCCACCTGAGCTCCTGACCACATACAAAGTTTTCGACCACAGCCTGATGGAGTACTGCTTTCCACTCTGGGCTGGTACTCCTGCCTCTCACCTTTCTCGGCTTCACGCTGTGGAAACCTTATGCTTATTCACCAAGGCATTTAGGATCATTGGCATCTCCCGCGGTGAGGCTGAGTCTTTGGACCTATCACTCTCTCAATGCAGGCAGGTCGGTGGCCTTTCTGTCTTCTACCGCCAGCAACCCCCTTCTGGAAAAACTACGAAAATCATGAATCACTGCTCACCTTCACTCTTTCATTCCTCTATTTTCCCGCCTTTGGAATAAACTCCCACACTCTCTTCAATCCCATTCTTCTTTCCAGGTCTTCAAAATAGCCGTTCACCACCACCACCAATCTTCCCCCATCCAAAACCTTAATCTTTTCTACTCCCATTTATCCACCCCAAACCCACCTCCTTCAAATTCACCGCTTTCCCGCCTGAAAGTCCCTGTGGTGTACATCTTGTATACTCTGTGTTACCCACCCCATCCCTCTCCATTCCACAGATCTCCTAATATCTCTGTTCACCACTGTTTTGTCTTTCCCTCTCCCGCCCCTCTTGTCTCATGCCCCCCTTGCTGTGCATTGTGTGTTAGCTCTCATACGAGCCTCGACAATGTGTACAAAAAAAGGCACATTCTTCTCCACCTATTGTTTTTACATCTTTAACCAACTTCCTATCTTAGCTCCTCACTAGAAAGTCATCTATCTGGCTCTTTCTACCTCCTGACTCAAAAGTGATCAGTCTGTCCAGCCTCTTCTTCAACATTGTGTTGCAGATGACCATATCTAAAGCATCACCAAACTCAAGTATTCTTACACCTTCAGTGTTTCTAACTCCGAAACCTGACCTACCATGCACACCCTCTTATCCTTCTGCCAATGCTCCAACATGTCCATTCAAATCACCTCCGATCACAACAACTTCTCTCTCGCTAATCCCTGAAACAACATGCACAAGTGTGTCCCATAACTCATCCTGTCTCCTCCTCACTTAATCCTATCTGTTGGGCATATGTTGATACAACTGTTAATATACGCTTATCAAACAACACCTTTTGGACTATAACTCTTGCATTTACCCTCCTAACCTACAACACCTTCTCCACGCACTTCTCAGTCACCATAATCCCAACACCATCAGTTCCAGAGTCACAACCTATCCAAAATAATTTGTACCTTTCATTTCTCCCTCTAACCATTCTCGCAGCACCTCCGCTTTTAGAACTGGTTTATAACGGGAAGCTAGTTTATAACTGGGCCAAGATTCAAACCAAGGATAGACAGCTTAGAGGCGAGTTTGCCTACCTCGAGGCCATCCTCTCAGTCCAAGGAGAAGCATAGAGATAGCACATAAAAGGAGCGACACTCGTAATTTTTTGTTTTTATTAGCTGTTGATGCCGGATGTGCTTTACAAAACTATATCATTGACCATTGTTAAGCATCTGCAATTGTGAACAAGAAAAAGAGCAATCAGAGATTGCAGACCCTCGCCAGGACTTGTTTTGTGTGGTGTTTGCATGGTTATGCGTGGTGTATTTTATGTGGCATTTGTGTACTGGTGTGCTAATTAAAATGAGGCATAATTAGAACTGCCACTTTATAACTGCTGGCAGTGATGACCGGGTTCCATGACACCCTGCTTTGATTGGACACCTGACCCTGACCCATGACGTTTTGTTTATTATTATTCAATTCAATTCAGAATGGGAATAAAATAAATTCAATTCAAATGAAATGGTAGACTAAATAGGTACAGCCCTGCATGGGAATAATCAGAAGGCATACGAACAATCACAAAGTAAAGATGAAGTCATCAGGAGGAACCTGGATAGGATTCGCATTTCAGCTGCTGCTCCTCTACCCTCAAACCCATCCAGACACAGCCAATTTAGCCTTTTTTTATTTAAAAGAAGAAAAAAAAGAACCCATATCAAAAAATTAAATAATTCTGGCTGCCAGACCATGTGTCAAATCAAGTTGAAATTTAAAGCATGTATTCCCCATTACTACTAGATCATAAATGTGGTTTCACTTTGATTGATTAAGCAGTTCCACAGAAAACACTATTTCCTATTTTTCATACATCCAATATGGCTGCCAAACCATGTGACCCAACAATTATTCCTGAACAAATTTGTACACCCATGCCATGGGGAATGTGTGTGACATTTCCCCTCGATCTGTCCAGCCATTCTGGAGAATAAGATTTTTATAGGTTTTTGGGTAAATCCAATATGGCTGCCAAACCATGTGACCCATGACGTCATGTGTGTGAACCTTTTGTTCCTCATGGATAGGCAATCATATGCTTAAAGTTTCACCTCGATCTGTTCAGCCATTTCAGAGAAGAGGATTTTTGAAGGTTAAAACAACAACAACAACAACAACAACAACAACAACAACAACATGGTTGCTGAATCACTGACCAATGATGTCATCAAATTGTTTTTTTTTTGTGAACCACTTTATCCATAGATGACCCACTAATTTTCATATTGATCGGGTGTAGTGTTCTTCATATGCAATTATGACATGATAATGAAGGCATTTATGACGTCATTAAAAAAAAATTCACAGTTATTCCCCATGAGGAGTACTTGCTATGTGCCAAGTCTCAAATTTTTCCTTGGTGCAGAGATACAGAGGTTCAAAGTTTTTCGGTTTTTCCAACATGGCTGCCACACCACGTGACCGATGACGTCATGATTATCATTGAAATATTCGACATGAGCAGTCGCTCATGCAGTGAAAATTTTATCTCAATCCGCCAAGCAGTTGCAGAGAAAAACACCAAAGTACTGTTCGATAAACAAACAGACAAACAAACAAACAAACAAACAAACAGATAGGCCATCAGCCATGGCTCAGAAAGTTCCTGAAAATCAAGTTTCGTTCCACTCATCAGGGGGGGGGGGAGGGGGGGCGGGGAGGCGGGGTAGACAAAACCTTGATAATATGATAGTATATATCCAAATACATACGTATCCAAAAGTTCTCCACTCAAATAGCTGCAGTTATTGTGTATTTTCATCTTGAAAATCGATGCATTCCCCGCATTCTCTCATTTGAATTTTCTCCACTCGGATCACGTGTGGGCCACGTGACGCCTCGACAGCCAATAGATCGGCTGACATCGTA
The DNA here is from genome assembly GCF_056783735.1 of Eptatretus burgeri. Classification (NCBI taxonomy): domain Eukaryota; kingdom Metazoa; phylum Chordata; class Myxini; order Myxiniformes; family Myxinidae; genus Eptatretus; species Eptatretus burgeri. Next base: position 96,915,588 of record NC_140970.1, read on the forward strand.
TGCAAATTACGTCAGACTGTCGTGTGACCAGCGAAGCTGCAAAGTTGTCCAAAATGGCAGCTTCCTGCAGGGAGGAAATCACGGCAGCTGATCGGCGATTTATGGGTAATTTTTGATGAATATGGCCAGTGAGGACGCTCCCCAGTGTATTATTCACCAGGACAATTTGCGAACGAAGAAGTCAAACGTTTTACGTCTGTAAGATGGGATAAATGGAGAGAAAGTGTCAACAAATGGCTCGTCTTCAACGGTCACGAACGACGATTAGCCGAGAGTGCCGGCGCGGGAGGACTAACTTCGGTCATGGGCCTTTTGTACCTGGAGTGCCGGTGTAAAGATTTCAAGTTACCTCCCGGTAATCTGAAATCGATTTCAAGTTACCCCTGGGGGTAGCTATCATTTCTTGAAGCGCGACTGTGTCGCTGATGCAGTGCCCCTCTACCAGTACACACACTGGAACTGGTACTCATTTCGCCAACCTCGGAAGGATGACAGGTTGAGTCAACCCCCGGTGCATTAATTCAGTGGCCGATGGGGCTTGAACTCAGGACCCTAGGAACCCAAGTCGCCACCCAAACCACTGAGCCAACACCAGGCAACGCACTCAGCCTGTCATCCTTCCGAGGTCGGCGAAATGAGTACCAGTTCCAGTGTGTGTACTGGTAGAGGGGCACTGCATCAGCGACACAGTCGCGGTTCAAGAAATTATAGCTATCCCGGCAGCAAAGCTGCCACACGACCACCACCACCACAACGAAATTGGGAATTAAAAATAAGCTGTTTTCATTGCCTTTCCTATACATTGATTTTATTGCGTTGTTTCCATAATTGTAAATATAGTCTGAGTTGGTTAAAAAGATATACCAGTATGTCTATTTGGATCAACTATATCGATGAAGGATTTCATAAAAATGTGGCAAAAACTATAACTGTATGAGAAATACTGATTTCAATTAATAACAATATTAAAATCAAATCATTCATAATAAAATCAAAATTCATTGCAAACTCTTTAAAGGCGGTCACGTGGTCAATGGTTTTTCCCTAATTAGTTTTCAATATCAATTAAATTACTATTTTTTTGTAAATAAACATATATAAATAAATGTTTTGAGGGGGGTAACTTGAAATCTTTACACCGGCACTCCGGGTACAATAGGCCCATGATCGAAGTTAGTCCACCCACGACGGCACTCTCGGCTAAACGTCGTTCGTGACCGTCGAAGACGAGCCATTTGTTGACACTTTCTCTCCATTTATCCCATCTTACAGATGTAAAACGTTTGACTTCTTCGTTCGCAAATTGTCCTGGTGAATAATACACTGGGGAGCATCCTCACTGGCCATATTCATCAAAAATTACCCATAAATCGCCGATCAGCTGCCGGTGATTTCCTCCCTGCAGGAAGCTGCCATTTTGGACAACTTAGCAGCTTCGCTGGTCACATGACAGTCTGACGTAATTTGCATACGATGTCAGCCGATCTATTGGCTGTCGAGGTGTCACGTGGCCCACACGTGATCCGAGTGGAGAAAATTCAAATGAGAGAACGCGGGGAATGCATCGATTTTCAAGATGAAAATACACAATAACTGCAGCTATTTGAGTGGAGAATTTTTGGATACGTATGTATTTGGATATATACTATCATATTATCAAGGTTTTGTCTACCCCCCCCCCCCCCCGATGAGTGGAACGAAACTGCACTCATACAGCTTACGGCTGATGGCCTAAGACCCAAATGCAATACACTCTTTCAGCGAGGGTAAAATTGAATTAGAAGAAATTAAAAAAAAAATACCTCAATGCTGTGAATGAGCTCCAGAAATGGGAAATTTTTTTGACGTGTGAAAACCTTGCAATGAAACACACAAGAACAAAAAAATCACAAACTGCATTGCAACTGAACCCACAAGTTTATCAACACAAATATTTCGAATTATTCCACTTTTCATGATAAATACCTCACCAAGTGATAACAGGTGTGACATCTGGACAAGAATATAAACTGTTATCTCACAAAAGGTCATAGAAGCAGGCACTGTTATAAAATGGAAAACATCATCGTTTATCAAAGTATATTTGTGCATCATTCTTGAACACTGAGTCAAGCAAGGCTCATGGGGAAGCATTTTCACAAAAAAAAAAAATACAAATGAAATGCTCCACACTTGGAGACTGCAATTCAAACCTTTTTATTCAATGTCTAATTGCTCGTGGAGAACAAATTAAAATATACCATCAGACATGGGGAATCCCCCGCCATTGAAAAATAATTGAAATCAGATAAGCGTTTTTCCATTTATTACAAAAAACATTTTTTTCAAGATGGCTGCCCCGATCGGCCAGCTTGGATCCGGCCACGCCCAAAATCAATAGGGTTCTTCCTTTTCAGGTGGTACGTGTGTGACCCAAATTTCAAATCGATATGGCGAAAAAACATTTTTTTCAAGATGGCCACCACAGTCGGCCATCTTGGATCTGGCCACAGCCAAAATCAAAAGGGTTCTTCCTTTTCAGGTGGTACATGTGTGAACCAAATTTCAAATCGATATGGCAAACAGTTTATGAGTTATCGCACTCACAGCTATAAATGTTGACGCCCAGCCAGCAAGCCGGACGGACGGACGACCGCCCTAGTCGGCCATCTTGGATCCGGCCACGCCCAAAATCAATAGGGTTCTTCCTTTTCAGGTGGTACATGTGTGACCCAAATTTCAAATCAATATGGCGAACAGTTTATGAGTTATCGCACTCACAGCTATAAATGTTGACGCCCAGCCAGCCGGACGGACGGACGGATGACCCGGGTGACAACAATATCTCCCTTCCGCCATGCGGCGGGGGATAAAAACCGTGAATACACCCGTAACAAACCAGGAATACGCGAATCACAGGGCCGCGAACGTGGAAGCAGGTCAGAAAAACCGTGACCACACCCGTAACAAACCGGGAATACGCGAATCACAGGGCTGTGAATGTGGAAGTAGGTCAGAAAAACCATGAATACACCCATAAAATATACCATCAGAGATGGTGAATCCCCTGCCATTGAAAAATAATTGAACTCAGATAAGCCTTTTTCCATTTATTACAAAAAACATTTTTTTCAAGATGGCCGCCCCAGTCGGCCATCTTGGATTCGGCCACGCCCAAAATCAAGAGGATTCTTCCTTTTCAGGTGGTACATGTGTGACCCAAATTTCAAATCGATCTGGCGAACAGTTTATGAGTTATCGCACTCACAGCTATAAATGTTGACGCCATGCCAGCCAGCCGGACGGACGGACGACCGCCCCAGTCGGCCATCTTGGAGCCGGCCACACCCAAAATCAATAGGTTTCTTCCTTTTCAGGTGGTACATGTGTGACCCAAATTTCAAATCGATATGGCGAACAGTTTATGAGTTACCGCACTCACAGCTATAAATGTTGACGCCCAGCCAGCCAGCCGGATGGACGGACGACCGCCCCAGTCGGCCATCTTGGAGCTGGCCACGCCCAAAATCAATAGGGTTCTTCCTTTTCAGGTGCTACATGTGTGACCCAAATTTCAAATCGATATGGCGAACAGTTAATGAGTTATCGCACTCACAGCTATAAAT
>NC_140970.1:96924192-97029192 GCF_056783735.1 Eptatretus burgeri
GTCAAAGGTTATTTCAACAGCTGTCAGATTCTTTCTAACACAAAATTACGTTGCTTTGCAGAAGAGAAAAGTGTTGTGAGAACACCCAAGTACAATTTTCAGAGCTATTGATCGGCTTGTACACTGAACGGGTTCCTACAAAGGGCTTTGCATCCACATGCTTTCGTGCAAGGCAGTCCACTCCGTGCACATTTGCACCGATCGAGTTGAGCATGACTCACGGCATTTGCATGTCGTCAGTTCTACACAGTAAGCAGTAATAGGCTGTGCAGTCATGAGTCGCGGCTGAAATGTCTCGTTGCCATCTTTGACGACCTGTTCCCACCCACAGTTCTCAGGTGCAGGTAGATGTGGTTCAGATTCCAAGGCTCTTCTCCACACAAAAGTCTGGTAGTGCACTCGCTTGATGTGTAGAATCAGAGCATCGCGAGTTGGAGGCAGATTCTCAATAGCTTTGGTCAGACTGAGAAACAGATCACATCTTACTCGCTGAATTGAGTTATCTTGGCCATGAGGGTCATAAAGCCTGCAGACAAATGACTCAGCATCTGCAATCACACTCTCATCAGGAATTTCCTAGGTTATTTGCCTCGATTATTCAACAGGTGGGAGTTGTTTTGAAAGACAGCCCATGCAGATCGCTTCGCAATTCCAGCAAACTGGCTTGTGCTGTCTGAACCTGTCACTGCATGAAATGCCAGAAGTGACTCCCTCTGCGAATCTGGGATATTGATGGAGTCAATGGGAATGTAGTGTTGCTTTTTGGGTGTCCCTGCATTCATCCAGAGAAAGGGACTGAGATGCGGCTGATAGGCAACAAGGAGAATGAGGACATCAGTGTCCTGAAGCCACATGAATAATGTCTTGGCAGATGCTCAGAACTTTGTTCTTGGTATCTGTCTCATCCGCTTCTTCATTGTCCATCTTGTCAGTGCTGTCACCACCACAAAGAAGCTTTACAAGCATGTACAGGGTTTCAGGTACAATTCGCTCTGCATTTTCTGTGTTCAGTCCACCGATAATGCTATGCCCTGGAGAGTGTTTTACGTCACTGTAAATCTTTATGCCCACTCTGAAGATCCAGCTAAGAATTTCGTTCTCATGATGAGGCAGACTGCACTGGGCCAATTCATCTTCTTCAGAACTTTCACCTTCTTCAGATAAATCATTCACAGCAGTTCTCATGTCAAACTTTGTCACAGTTGAGGACGCAACTATGAGGGGTTTTGTGACATCCAATGGCTGCACGAATGTCACCTTGTCACTACCAAAGTGAACCTCCACTTTCTGCTTGAAATTGTAGCTTTTGTAGGCTCCAGCCTCAATTCCAAAATCATTCAATAACAGCATGCTGTAGTGTTCCCAGATGTTTTTCAGGGTAAACACATGTCCCTTCTGCAGCTCTTTCTCAAGCTGGTTCATCACATTTCTGAAACAGATGCTTTCAGGAGACTGGTTTTTCTCTCCACTCTCCTTTTTATACTTTCTGCGAAAAGAAACATAACACTTGAGGTGATATTTACCTTCAGCTGCCATCAAGTCTGAAACACCTGCAAACCTGTGACGCATGGTGGGGTCAAATTGGGCCAAACTAAGCATCCTGGATGATGTGTGATCAAATTCAACATTTGTCAGGACACCAGCTTTTCCAGGAATGTCAGTCTGGCAGAAAGCGCATTTTGACCAATCCATAGCGCTGTGCGCGGATCTTAGTGACTTTGGGACATGGTATTTCTCTGAGGAACCTGATGTTGTGGGTATCTCTTCTGCGTAAGTCACGGATTGTGGCTGAATCCTTGACTTCAGTCTGTCTATTTTTTGTGCGTGAGTAAAGTCACTATAGCAGAATTTGTGCCATTGAATCTTTTCGACGTGCTCCGGTACAGAATATTTTCTGATTCTTGAGAATGAGTCAACATATTTAGCGTCATTATATTTCTCTCTTTCTTTGCAACATTCAGCTACAGTTTTCACACCAACGATTGTAGTCTTTCGAAGTGGCGTTGACTTGCTAGTTTTTGAACTGTCCTGGCAAATAAAGCATTTATTCCAGTCTACATGCTCTTCTTCTTCTCGATCCCTTGAACCTCCTGTGAGAAATCTTGCGGCTTTCATTTTTCAGTTAGTCCTGGGTAACAGAAAAACGCACAGTTATGTAGTTTAGGTTCATTTTATAGCAAAGTTGTAAAATTCATTGATTGTGGTTTGTATAATCAGACATTCTAATTCGAGCCTGAACATTTCTTTAAAAATAATATAGTGAAAAACAAGTCATATTATTTTTAGAAAATGGATGGAGCAATGTTTTTTTCTATACTCCCATCAGCTCAGGCATGCTCAAAAACATGGAAATCGACCCTAATTTTGTAATTTCATGTCAATTTGCGGCTGAAATATGACGAAAAGTGTATTTAATGGCGACCATTTTGTAAACTGTCATGGCGGCCATACTATCCATATCCAGAGTTGGCAACAAGTTGATTCACGTTTCTGTGTGTCTGGACAGTCAATTTACACCTGTTGCACTATTCTAACACGGAATCAGCAGGGTCGTACACTATTCTGCATTGGGCCTCCTGACTACATGGGGCCCCTATCACCTCAACCCCAGAGAAATACACATCGAACCTTAATACAACACAAACAACCTCGTCAGCAAGGCCATGCAACTTAAACTCTTCATTTTCACAAACAAGGTTCATCCAGCCATCACACAAGAAACCAAATTGCACGAAAAAAAAATACCGACCATCCCCAACTATGCATCGATGTGCTCAAACAGCCCGAATGCCAGAGGTGGAAACCTCGTCACATACATTCACAATTCAATTTGATACTCAGATATCACACAAGACAAAAAAGCACTTTTACCACCAGACAACACATTTGAATTTCAAGCTTTCAAAATAAAAAACGGTTCACAAAGCACACACGAACATCATAAACATTTACATACCACCAGACGCATCCCCGAATATACCAACCAAACACTCACCACAACTGCAGAACCTGTGCTCCCTTCCAAAACACCATCATCGGAGGGGACTTCAATGCCAAACACACAGCCTGGTACACTCATCATCAACCAAACACCAGAGGCCAAACCATTGCCACACAACGAAATTCGTTATATATACTGAATGATCCAGACCAACACACACACACACACACACACACACACACACACACACACACACACCCACACACACACACACACACACACACACACACACACACACACACACACACACACACACACACACACGTTCCAATAACTCATCACCAGACATAACATTCTGTTCTCCATCACTTTACACCACAACCAAGTGGAGAACAGTGCAGCAACTCCCTTCAGATCACCTTCCTGTCATCATTACCACAAACGTAGCTCGAGACTTCAACACAAACAAAAACAAAAGATTCACCAATTACAAAAAAAGTTACGTGGGATAACTTTGTGCATGACACTGAATAAGAATTCCAACAACTCAACAACATCACCAACACTGACATCCACATCAAACAATTCAATGTGATTATCACAACCACAGCAACTAAATACATTCCAAAGGGCAACATCAAAAATACAACACCAACTACACGCCAGAAATCACACTCCTCATAAAACGACGAGACAACCTAAAACACAACACACCAACACCCAAAACACCAGACAAAGTAGAAAGGATCGAAACACTAAACACAGAAATCAACAATAAAATAACAGTGAAAAAAGCAAAACTGGCACTCCTTTCTAAGCACACGACACACACTGGCACTCCACACCAGAAAACCACCAAAACACACTATTCTCACCACAGTAGGCATCAGCATAGCATTTGACACACTGCCAAAACTCTTACAAACAAAATACTCAACACAAACATGCACAACAACACCAAATGCAAGCTGGCCAAATACCTATCGTGCAGACAGTCATTCGTAATATTTAACGGTAAATCATCACGCACACAATACTTTCCTAACGGAGTCCCTCAAGGCTCAGTCCTCTCCCCCACACTCTTTAATTTGTTCATACATGAAATTCCATCACCACCCCAGAATATACAAATAGCCCCATTTACGGAGGATATAACCATTACTGAAACACATAGCAACATCAACCCTGGCACAGAACATCCTCAACCCTTCTTTAGCGCCCTACAAACCTGGCTCACCATCAACAAACTGAAAGTAGTCCCCTCAAAATCAACAGTCACTCTTTTAACAAATTTCATGAAGGAACATAGCACTGCACCACACATCACAATGAACAACATCCCGATAACACACCACACACACACACACACACACACACACACACACACACACACACACACACACACACACACACACACTCACACACACACACACACACACACACACACCATCTCTTTTAACACATCCATGTCATTCTCAGATCACATCAAAAACATTAAAAACTAGAACGGGCACTCGGTAGAGCGCATACCTTCGCCGCCGCTACTTTTTTCCGGGCACATTTGAAAAACGTCATTTAAAAACGTCCATGACGTCACAACCATCAGTCCGATGGACGTCAAATTTGGTGTTAGACGTCATTGAGGGCAGTCCAACAAAATGGAATGATAAACACTGAAAAAAATCGAAAGTTTAAAAATGACGTCATCTTGTGACGTCATTTTGACACACTTCCAATGACATCACTACCAATCGCGGACTACCATCCTGAAAGCTCTTATTTCATGGAACATTTTAACGTTGGTTTCATGTCAATAGCTCTATTAGATCTGAGTTATGCCTACAAGTATATTTTGACCTTGAGTGTGACCTTGACCATAGAGTTAATTTGCAAAACCTGTTCATAAATAAGCAGATATTTTGGTACTGATCATAATGCCTGGATTTGGGACAATTTCCTTTCCAAATAACATAGATATTTGAATATAAAATATCAGGACATTTTAGCCACAATTGAAAAACGTTATGTTCAAACGTCAATGACGTCATAACGGTCAGTCCGAACGACGTCAAATTTGGTGTGTGACGTCCTTAAGGTAAGTCCTACAAAACGGTATGATCAAAACTGATGAGGTCGAAAATTGAAAATTTACGTCATCTTGTGACGTCATTTTGACGCACTTCTGATGACGTCACGTCAAATCTGACACCACGTACCCGAAAGGTATTTTGTCATGGAACAATATGGCGTTGGTTGCATGTCGATAGCTGTCTTATGAAGGAAGTTATGCTCAAAAGTTTGTTTTTGACCTTTTCATGACCTTGACCTTGATCTTTGACCCGATCGCTCCCAAAATCTAATCAAATCGTCCTTGGATAATCACGAATCATCCCAGCAATTTTCATGCAATTTGGTTTAATACTTTCTGAGTTATGCGAATAACAAACAAACACACATATTCACAAATACATAAATACACAGCGACCAAAACATAACCTTTCGCAGAATGCGAAGGTAAATAGAGGCAATACCCCTGGGCACTCACCTGGTAGCAACTGGATAAGAAAACCAGGGAACCACTGGTAGGCATCAACGACCCACAAAATACTTCATGGAGAAGAAAGTAAATACCAATGGATTTTTTTTTTTTTAATGGCGTGAATAAACTTTGGTAAATCACGGGTGATGTTCAAAGGTTGTAGTAAAGTTTCATCAAAACCACGTGTGCGGTTTCTCAGAAGAAAGCAAATACATATTTTGGGGGGCAACCCCCACGTAAACCCCTTCAGGACCTCCTTCTTTTTTTTTAATGGTGTGAACAAACATTGACACATACCGGGTGATAAAGGTTGTGGTGAAGTTTCATTGAAATTGTGTGTGTAGTTTCAGAGAAGAAGTTGAAAATGTTTGTGGACGGATGGACGGATGAACGGATGGACGAACAATGTGCCATCCCATAAATATCCCTGGAACTACGTTCCAGGAGAGCTAAAAAACAAACAAACATGCACATCCAGGCTGCACACACTGAGGGCACTCACAGGCATCGACATCAGACACCACAAAGAAACATCATCACTAACATACAAACAGTACATTACATCAGTCATTAACTATGCCAACTCATTGTGGATAGGCCTCAAGCCTAATACACATCTCAACACCCTACAGACTATAAAAAAACAAAGCCCTTTGCATCATCACAGGTTGCACATGAACAACAACCATTGAGCACCTACACACAGAGGTAAAAATGCAAAAAATCAAAGATCACTTGGACATGAGAGGTGCACAGTTCCTTGCAACGGCAAGTGCCAACCTTAATCACTCTTGCCACCACATGTATAACCACCCACAGGCCCCTAGACAGAGTAAAGCAACACCACAGAGACACACAGAGACCATCCTCCAAAACATCCCCCAATGAATAATGGAAAGTACAAAAAACACATCCACACCCACATCACTATAAATTCAATCAAACTAGGCCCAAACAGTATCCTGGGCAGTGAAGCCCCACCCATCCATGACAAAGAACAACTGCTCTCCAGGTCTGATCATGTTCACCTTGCATGCCTCCGCTGTAGACACCACCCACAGCTCTTACACTACAAACACATACTCGACAACACCACTGGCGACACCTGTAACATCTGCCAGGCCACTCCATACACAGCAAAACACATGATGGAAGACTGTGCGGTACTGGCTCCACTTTGACAAGAGCACATAATCATATATGTGAGGGATCTCTGGGTCGCTCCTGGGAAGTCGATCGGCTATCTCCGTACCGTGAGCCTGTTTGAGCAGAACTGACTGGGGCAATACAACAACAGCAACAACAACAAACCACCATCAGTACTCCTCTGACCTTGCGACCTCCCCACTGCACCACCCCCCGTTTTTCATTGAGGTGATTTAAATTGCCAACATAGTGATTGGGGTTACAACTACACCACAGCAAACAGTGAGGTACTTCGTAACTGGGCATCCCAGTCTGATCTCACGCTTCTCTTTGATCGTTGGAAACCAGCAACATTCCACTCAAACCATTGGAACACCACGACAAACCCTGATCTGGCATAGTGGCAGGGCGACAGCATTGCAACACCGCCAAGACTGGTTTTAGATCGCTTCCCATGCTCCCTCCACAGACCTGTCCTCATTAAGGGAACCCCTCTTTTGGCCCCAACACCTTCCCACCTAGCTGAGAGATGGAATTTCCACAAGGCCGACTGGGATGGCTACAGAGAAATGACAGATTACAAGCCGGCCACACTTTCTTCCCCAGACTCCCTAAACATCAAGGAGGCATATCTTTCTCTTTGTGATGGGATCATTGCAGCCTCTAAGTCCTTCATTCCTCGTGGCTGCCACACAACATACATACCAGGCTGGAATCCTGAGTGCAAAAGGCTTGACGATGCCTTTATTCATGCACCGAATGAAGAGGAAGCTTCTCATGCAGCATCCAAGTTAAAATCCCGATAGGATGAGGTTCGCAAGTCACATGGCGAGAAGCTGTTGAAAGCATCAATTTTACCTACTCAAACCACAATGCCTGGCAGTCTAACTAGGAGAACAGTAAAACAACAACCCTCCCCTATAACTCGGGATTTAATTACCCTTACACTCGCTAATAATTGCAAATATCCACATCCGGATAAAGCTTTCTCCCGCAATGTCAAGTCCAAACTTCAGGAGATTAGGCACTCACCATCTGTTGATGTTGGCCTCAACAAAGAAGTTTCCCCACCTGAACTTGTGACTGCAATTGATAAACTCGTGTGGTAAAGGCCCCAAGCCCAGACAACATTCATGCTGAATAGCTTTTCCATGCAGGCTCTCTTCTTCGAGAGTTGTTTCGGACCTTCATGCCACACTGCCTTGCAATATCTCGAGTCCCACTGGTCTGGAAAAGAGCGAATGTTATGGCTATCCCCAAGCCCAACAAGCCGAAAAATGACCCAAAGAGTTACTGCATGATCTCACTCCTGTCAGTTCCCTTCAAATTGTTTGAAAGGGTCATCCTGAACAATAAAGAGTCACTGCTTGAGCAAGTTCTCCCGAATGAACAAGTAGATTTCAGGAAACACAGGAGTGCAGAGACCAGGTGCTGGCTGTCACGGAACATATCGAGGATGCTTTTGAGGCCAACAATAAATGTGGTGCACCCATGAATGATCTCTCATCTGCCTATGACACGGTAAGGCACCGCAACCTGCTTCTCAAGCTATATAATGCTTTTCAAGACAGATGAATGGTACAAGTCATCAATGAGATCATCTCCAATCACTGTTTTTGGGTGCTGATAAATGGACTACCCAGCCGGACCAGGACCCTTAAGAATGGTATCCCCCAAGGGGATTACAAGAGGATCTGTTCTTGCTCCAGCACTTTTCAACCTCTCTACAGCTGACTTGCCACACACTTCTGGGATGAAACTGGCTTATGCAGAAGACTATGCCAACCTAAAGACTTGTGACACTTTTCAGGACATAGAGCAGGCCTTGTTGTATGATATTTACACAATGTACAACTATTACCATCAATGGCGACTCCGTCTTAATGTGCAGAAGACCACCTGCTCAGCTTTTCACCTGAGCAATAAGAATGCCAATCGACAACTAGAAGCTCAATTGAATGGTACATTCATTCTTTTTTCCAACACACCGACCTACCTTGGTATGAAGATGGACAGTGCCCTTACTTTCTGCAACCATGCTGAGGATGTGGCTGGGAAAACGGCAACAAGGTTCAACCTGATAACAGGCCATGACTGGGGAGCAGATTTCATAACCCTATGCTCCACCACACTGGCATTGATGAATGCTCCAACAGAGTACTGTATTGCTGCTTGAGGTAGAAGCATACACACAAGGAAAGTGGATGTCCAGCTCAATTCTGCCCGAAGTCATCAATGACAGCCTCAGACAGACACCTACCCACCACCTACCTACCTCTCCTCACCACCTAAGATGAGAAGCAGCAACCAGACATGCTGCACTTAAAGCTTCTGACTCTGAAGTTCATCCCCTCTATAACAAGATGCACAAACCACTGCAAACTGAATGACTCAAGAGTCAGAAACCTTTCAGTGTGGCAGCTCAGTTTTACATTGAAGCCGACAGCTCAGAGAGCAGATAACAGTGGCTCTTCCTCTCAGAGTGGAAACGGAGGCAACCCTGAAGGCAGACTGCAGCATCTGCCAGCCATTTCCACCTCTCCAGCTGACTGCAGACTTCCATGAAAGGAGTGGTGCCACCTGAACAGACTGCGAACAGGCATTGGAAGATTTAAGGCTTGCATGTGTGACTGGAACCTGGCTGACACAGCAAGCTGTGATTGTGGAGAGCCTCAAACTGCAGAACACTTGGTGGAATAGTGTCCATCCACCAGTTGGTAGGAGGTTGGAACACTTTTGCACAGCTTGATCAGCAGGCCTGAGAATGGTTGAGATTTGCTGGGTCTACATGTTGAATGACTTCACGATCGGACCACACAAAAGAAGATTCAATCACTGGTTTACAACTTGGCACGGTAACAGAATTTTTTTTACCGAATATGACCTCTGACCTTTGACCTCCACTCCAAAATGGATTCAGTTCATCTTTACATCATGATACATACCTGTCCCAAATTTGACTTAGATCCCTTCAGCCGTTCTTAAGTTATTGAGGTAACGAAAACCTATCACAAACGCACAAATGCACACATGCAAGGATGGAATGACGCACAGACAGACAACTCGAAAGCAAAATGCCTCCAACGACTTCGTCGGTGGAGGCATACAAAAGAAATATAGTTTCCAGAGCATCAGAGATGTCATTTATGTGGATGAGGAACAACACTGGGCCCAAGGCACTGACCTGGGGCATTCCAGGCTCCACTGGGATTCAAGAGGAAATGGTTTTATTGATAGCAATGTATCAATAGATCCATTTGCTCTCCAATCAGCAAGCCAGTTATAAAGGCTTCCTTGTGTATCACAAGCAGCAAGCTTGGCAATCAGTGTAATATACCAGACTGCTTCAAATGGCCGAGATATGTCCAAGGAGATGGTCTTGATCTCGTTTGAGATTTAGGGCCTTAAATCAATTTTCACTGATAGAGGAGCAGCACATGGGATGGAATCTAAACTGATGATCAGGCTGCTTTTGAAAAGAGAAAATGCTTGATGTCAGAAGCAATGATGGATTTCATGACTTTGGTTATACAGTAATTGGAATCTGGTCTGTCATCAAGAAGATCTACATTTGTACTCTTCTTCTTGATGGGAATGATATTTGCTGACTTTCAGGCAAACGGGGGCAGATAAACGAGGACGGGCTGAAGAGCACAGACAAAAGAGAAGCAAACACAGCAGAGCAGGACTTGGAGCATTGGCATCCATGTCATCTGAGCACATCACCATAGCAGGGTTGAGGCTGGACATAACTTTATCTGGCTTCACGGTTTGAGAAGAAAATGCAATCCAGTGTTCAAACAGTGGGTATAAGGGGGTAAGATCGAGACATAGCAAAGTAGGTGAGGGACACTATACTTGGAGGCAAACGAGTTGAGACATTAAGCTTTATCTTGAGAAGGTTCTGTAGTGATGCCACCTGAGGTTTGGGAGGGGATAGAGTGCAAGTATACACCAGAGACTGACTTGAGAAGGCAGCACCACAACTGAGGTTCAAATTTTGTATTACATATCAAAAGTGTCTCACTTAAATTGTTTTGCATCTAATTATTCAGTCAGAATGGACCATGGTGAATCTAAGCAACTAAATGAGAAAGTAATCTCATCAGCTCAATGGTAATAAAACTAAAATTAACTCCTGAACCTTCTTTGCTGTTTCATAATCCTGTCCGTTGAGTGCATCCAGGCTGAGGTCCTGCCAGTTGCCCTCAGTCACACCAAGACATGCGATCTGGTATGCTTCCTTGTACATATTCCGCTCCAGATACTGGTACATTGGGGCTGACTGCAGAAGAAAGACAAGAGTAAAGTTATAATTTGTGTAAATATCAGAGAGTGTGTGTACTGTACATGAATCACATGTTTGCCAAAGACATTTGTAGACAGTGTACTTTAACCCTTTGAACCCCGAGCTCCTTGGACTTTCGGCTCCCCCACTCTGGGCTCCCTGGAGAAAAATCCAGCCGCTTGGGTATTTGGAGGTTTGAATAGCTGCCAGTAAACCGGCCGCTTGAGTATGTGGAATTATGAATAGCGGCTGGAAAAAGGGCTGCCAGGGTTTAAAAGGTTAATTTTCATACGAATTATAAGCATAACATGGAGAAATACATACATCGAGTGCATGAGATTAGAACATGGGTTCTGAAAATCATGAGTCACTGATTCAGATCAGAACACGAAACAAGCCAACCTATCTATCCCCTGCAAACTTTTCTCCATTTCTACCTGGGTTCTTCTATAAACTTGTTAAACAAGATCGGATACAAAATGTTACCTCACACTTAGCACATACTCACCTGTGGAACCTCTACAGCAGACATGGCATGTGCGTGCAGGCAAAAGATCCTGGAACCATTGTATCCCACCACAAATCCTTGCATCTTCTGTTTATGTACAGGGAAGTTCCTTGCCTTGATATGGAGGAAGCCACCCCCAGAGAAGCATAACATGTCTTCAGACTGTGTGTTCCAAGCCACGCTGCTTGCGTTTGGCTCCTATCATGTAGTGAGACAAGCAAAATTAATTTACAAACCAATTTTTAAAATGTCATTACACAGAAAAAAAAATACGTAAATGTGGGAAAAATAATTAATGGAACTTTTTTTTGGGGACCACTGCAAGACGCTGAAAATTATAGGGATGAACATGAGGCGGCTTGGAAAATACGTCTCACAATGTGCCGACTCAGAATTTGATGTTCAACAAATAAAGGAAAACAAAAATGGCTTTCAGCTTCAATATACTGAGAGCAGGAATAAAAACACCTTTTGTGTTCTTTATGGAGCATCAATTGAAGGCATTTTTACCTCTGCCACGAAGGTAGACAGAGGTTACGTTTTCACCCCTGTCTGTCTGTCGGTGAGCAGGATATCTCAAAAAGTTTTGACTGATTCCAACGAAATTTGGTGTGACAAGGACGAACTGATTATGTTGGGGTGAAGATCCAGATCCGGACACTAGAATTTAAAAAGTGATTCTTCACAATTGAGAGACGGGGGCAAATTTAGATCCAGTCGATCAGTGGGATACAAAATGTAAACAGCCCAGCAGAGGTATGCACTCTACTGAGTGCCGTTATACTTTCTAAAAGTTTTGTCACCATTGAAGTATTGGTCAAACCACTTCCTATTTTCTTCTGTTAAAGGAATACTTTAAAAGTGAAATCCAGTGTTTTCATTCACAAATGCAGGGGATACTGTACCAGAAAAATACTTGCCAAATGCAAAATTGGCATCAACGCGTTTGTGAATTTTATTCCCAACGATGAACAGTGAGCATGTCCCCTCTCTGCTGCTTGGATGTACTGTAATTACAGCATTTGACTTCTATCCTCTCTGCACTACTTTTATCCTGTCTCTCAAGGCTCATTTATACTGAACGTTAGCTTCCAATATCATCACAAATGCCTCCATGCATGGAACATATTTACTTCAACTGCCTGTGCAGTTTAATCTGAATGCACAGTTAACTCAAGGAGCAGGACAGGCTTCCATCCCAGGGTGACCTTGAGTCTGGTGAAGAAAATGTTGTCATGATGTTTCTAAGGTTCATCATGTGTTGGCAGAAGGGGTGTTTTAGACATCATCTTCTTTTGTAAGCAGCACATGGCTGTGGGTAACATCATTTGCTGGGGGCACAGCTGTTCCGCGGATGCAGTTCCCCCTCTAGGTCAAAGCAGGACTGGAATTTTCCCAGGGTGCCGGCGATAGCTCGCCTACTGTTCGTGAAGGACACCATGGGATCATCAACATCCACTAATGCTGGCAAATGGGACACCCAATTTGACAGCCATAAAACGGAAGACACACACATTGATGGATCAATTGGCCTGCCGACGAAACATCACATCGACGGTTTACAGCTGGGCTGAGATTCGTACCGAGGCTAGACAGCTCAGATGTGAATATGCATAGCTCGAGACAATTCTGCCAGCCTGGTGCTTTAATAGTGCCAAAGGAATAAAAGTGTGGATTAAGTTTAGAATGGAAGCATGATCAGGTGTGGAAACATCATTTGTGTGTTTACAATAGTAATCATTAAAGTATTGTAAACACACTAACTATGTTTGTGCTGATGGTATATTCATATACATGTATTCTGATTCTTACAGGTGTAGGATGTTGAAAGTGTGAACGCCCAATCTGTGTTGATTCAAGCCCCACCCACTTGCCCTCCCCAAAAATGATTATTAAAAAAAAAAATTTAAAAATAAAAAACAATGCTCATTTCTCATACGAGTATGTGCCGGTGCGTGCGTGGCCGTACGTGCAAAAAAAAAAATAATAAACTCAAATCGCGAGCCAGAAACAACAACCACACAGGACATTCCTTCGCTCTCGCGTGCCCATACGTGCGTGGCCGTACGTGCAAACCCCCCCCCCAAAAAACCTTTTAAACCGCGAGCCAGAAACAACCACACAGGCCGTTCCTTTGCTCTCGCGTGCCCATATGTGCGTGCCCGTACGTGCACCCCCCCCCCCAAAAAAAAAACAACAAAAATTTTTTCAAACAACCACACAGGCCGTTCCTTCGCTCTCGTAAACGACGACTGGGTTGGGGCATTGTGTTTATCTATAAATGCGCATAAGAAATCGAGAAATTATTAGAATACATTGTCATCACTATCCGGAAGTGGTGTGTGCCCGTACAGAATGTTCACATGCATTCCATTAATTATCGCTTGCATTGAAGTAACAACTGCTGTGATACTTACACACACAGAGTTAATTAAAATCCAAATTAAAATCAAGTTTACCTCCCTGTCTTTGCTTGCCATGACATTCGCTGCCATTGACCATTGCCACTCCTACGCCACGGTAACTAAGGCACCGATCCCTATCGTAACCGGCATGGCACGTGACGTCATCGTCGGCCGGCCGCGCACCAGCCTTCGCAGCCACGCCTACACAGCAACGTGTCCTTTCATTTGTTGGTAAATAAATGGCCATAACTTGGGAAGCAGTTGTCCGATTAATATCAAACCTTGAAAAGGCACATCCTCAGGTCCCCAGCAATATACCTGGCAGGTTTCAATTAGATCGGACCAGTGGTTGTCGAGAAACAGCAGTCACAAAAACACACACACACACACACACACATTGCTGGAATTATAGATAGATGCAGTTGAAAGTGAGATCTTTTTCTGTCATTAACGTCCTCGTCCTTCCGCTCTTCTCACTGTTTCACTTCTCAATCACACCATCTCCCCCATACCTCTTCATCTCCTTCCACCTGCCGGTCTTCTCCCCCACTTCCAACCTCCCCCTCCCCTTTCACTTACAACACATGCCACACAGGTTAAAGAATCCCACTTTAGATCAAGAGTGCTGGGAGCACCATTTTTGAAGGTTTTAGTTGAAACATCTCATGGTTAATGGAAAATTGTTCTCCTGAACATGCTCAAAACTCATTAGACCACAATAATCTCACAAATTTAGAACGAGTTAGTCATACATGAAGAACAGCAAGAAATCTTACATGAATGATGTCCGAAAATCAAGCATGTTTGGGTGCTTTTAATATATAAATGCTTTTGATGCCATTTTAGATAATTTAGGTCTTAGGGCTTGCTTGACTTGGATGCTGTGTCCACGAGCAAGTTCTGATCGAGCTCAGGCCAGAACGAGTTCAAGTGAGAACTGAGCTTTGTATTCAGGTGACTGGTTTTATTTGATATTAAATAAGTGTTAAACATAACTGGACATCAATGTGAGGTTTCAAAGTAAAAAATATCAGCAAGTAACGACCTAAATTAAGTGAAGTGAAAATATAACCTCTGTCTTCCTGTGTCTCCACACATGCCTGGCACTTTTGGACACGTGCTTTCTCCTGCCTTGAGATTTTTGGCCTGGTCACCGTTTTGCAAATAAATATGAGAAGAAGAATAATCTCCACTATAATATTCTCCCACAGTCTGAAACTGTCAATCTCGGGCAGAGCTTGGCTTACTGGCCTGACTCCACCCATAATTGTAACCTGAAAAATCGAATCATATGTCTGCATTTTGAAACTACTATGGTTTGACTTGGGGTTGATAGGTGACAAGGGTCTTGAGAAGGTGACACGACATATTGGTTTCAGGCTTCAGGTCTTAAGCTTCAGGCCTCTGGGGCGTGCTCCGTTAGCAAGTGGCTTGCTATCGCTTGCCAAGCCAGCATTCCGTATCAACGGCTTTACAAGCCACTAGCAAAGGCACAAAGCGGAGAAAGCGATTAAGAGAGGTGCTTGACGAGAGGTAAATGAGCCATTTGAAAAATTGGCTGCCGAAGTCAAATTCAAAACGATTGGTGGCTGTTTCTTCAACTTTGCTGTCATGGAGGACGATATTGAAACGGGAATTTCATACTTTTATTGTTACTTCAACGTTTCATCTGAATTCCTTAAAACCTACAAACATGCAAAAGTGAGCTTCTTCGCTCACTGCAGATCTGGGTAAAATCACAAACAGGTCCAACACGTGGAACATGTCTTTCAATCCGGACAAATCTCACCAAGGTAAACCAAGGCATTTAGGATCATTGGCATCTCCCGTGATGAGGCTGAGTCTTTGGGCCTCTCACTGTCTCACCGTAGGCAGGTCGGTGGTCTTTCTGTATTGTACCGTCTCCTTTCCGGTCTCGCACAACCCCCCCCCCCACCCTGTCTGCGATTTGTTCCCACCATATTTCCGCAGGGCACTCAAGGTCCGCCAACAACCCCCTTCTGGTAAAACGAATCAACAACCAAAATCACGAATCATTGCTCACCTTCACTCTTGCATTCTTCTTTTTTCCCACCTTTGGAATAAACTCCCTCGCTCTGTTCAATCCCATTCTTCTCTCCAGGCCTTCAAAATAGTTGTTCAGCACCACCTCTTATCATCCCCCATCCAAATCCTCGATCTTTTCCACCCCTGTTAATCCACCCCAAACCCACTTCCTTCAAATTCCCTGCACTTCTTCCTGAAAGTCCCTGTAATGTCCATCTTGTATACCCCGTGTTCCCTACCCCATCCCTCTCCCTTCCACAGATCTCCAAATGTCTCTGTTCCCCACTGTTTTGTCCTTCCCACTCCCGCCCCTCGTCTCATGCCCCCCCCACCCTTGCTGTGCGTTGTGCGTCAGCTCTCATATGAGCCTCGACAAGGTATACAAAAAAAAAAAGAACCTGCTCCTACAAATTTTTCAATCATTCTTCATCATTGAGAGGTATCGGGCCAAAAACGATATTTAGCATGATATCTCAGAAAGTGGTGGACAGATTTGGCCAAAACTTGGTGGACACGATGGGTGTGTGACAAGCAAGAATTGATTCGATTTTGGTGAAGATCCAAATCCAGATGCGAGAAGTGTTTCATTTTATTATTGTTTGGCTCTCGGCGGTGAAGTTTGAACTCTATCGTATTTCCCTGATCAGAGTTGCTGATTCGGTTTATGTTTACACTGATGTGTTTAATCTATCATTCAACGTATGATATAATCACCAGAAAAGTGACTCACAGTGACATTGAGCCATTGTGTATTTGTGTGTGTGTTTTGTTTCAAGACTCTGTCTGCTTGATGTTGCCGGCGGATGTCTTGGAACTCACCGCAGGGCAAAGAAGAATTTTGTCTCTCAAGGGACACTGGATACCATTGACCAGAGTCGCAGGGCCAGGCTGAATGACTGAACTGATCTGTTCACGGAGCTGAGGCGTAAAACTGTACGTGCACTGAGGGTGGACAAGGAGGCCTATATGCAAGGAATCTGTGAGGGGGTAGAGCATCACCTGTGGACAGGTGATTCTCGTCCCGCTTACAGGGGAATTCGCGCATTGCGTTCATCCAAGCCCATCCCTCGGAGCACTGAAATTAGAGCAGAGAGTGGTAGGCTCTTGACAGAGGAGTCTGAAGTGAAGGCCCGCTGGGCCGGTTACTTTGAGCGGTTGTACCAGGCTGATCCCCCAGCTGTCGAGTTGGACGTCAAGGGTGTTACAATCCCTGTTGCTGGCCCTCGAATCAACTGTGGTCCACCTTCGCTTGTGGAAACACGGGCTGCGGTGAACCAGTTGAAACGGGGCAAAGCTCCAGGGATCTGTGGCATCCATGCTGAACTTCTCAAGGCTGGTGGAAATGCTGCACTCGTGTCGTTGCATGCAGTTTTGTGCTCTGCCTAGAACACAGGCATCATCCCAACTGATTGGAAGAGGGGCCTTGTTGTTCCTTTCTGGAAAGGGAAGGGTGATCGCCAAGACTGCAACAACTACCGAGGGGTGACGCTGCTCTCAGTGCCGGGCAAGGTCTTTGCTCGGATAATCCTTGATTGGGTTTGCCACCATCTGCATGAGCACCAGCGTCCAGAGCAGTCAGGCTTTAAACCAAAGAGGTCAATGATTGATCGTATCCTTGCTCTTCGTGTCCTCACCAAACGCAGACAAGAGTTTCGGCAGGGGCTGCTTGCAGCCTATGTTGATCTCTGTAAAGCGTTCGATTCAGTGAATCGGGATGTCCTCTGGAGGATTCTTGGTCTTCGTGGGGTGCCACCAAAACTGATCGATCTGATATCTGAACTCTACTCTGGTACTGAGAGTGCTGTGAAGTGTGGTGGTACCATCTCTGACTTATTTCCAGTTGTTACTGGAGTTCGTCAGGGGTGTGTACTGGCCCCCACACTTTTCAGCACTTATACGGACTGGATTTTAGGGAGGATGTCGGAGAGATCAAGCTGTGGTGCATCGTTTGGGAATGTCAAGATCTCGGACCTTGATTTTGCAGATGATGCAGTCATCTTTGCGGAGACTTTAGATATCCTTTTGGGGCCCTCGAGGTGCTGAATGAGGAGTGGGAGCCGCTGGGATTACGGGTTTCTAGGGTCAAAACTAAGATCCAGGCTTTTGGTGACATCTTGGATGCTGCTGTCCTGTCTGTGTCTGTTTGTGGTGAGGATGTTGAGGTCGTGGAGAGATTCACTTACCTTGGCAGTGATATTCATGTCTCTGCTGGCTGTGAGTCAGAGGTCAATAGACGTCTGGGTCAGGCCTGGGGAGTCATGGATTCACTGGATCATGGGGTGTGGCGCTGCCGGTACCTGGCGGGAGGACGAAAGTCCGAGTCTTCAGGTCCTTGGTACTTCCAGTCTTGCTCTATGGATGCGAGACTTGGACTCTGACCAAGGATCTGAGGCGGAGACTTAATTCCTTTGGTACCAGGTCTCTTCGCAGAATCCTTGGCTATCGCTGGTCGGATTTTGTGTCCAACGAGCGGTTGCTGAGAGAGACTCGGATGAGATTTGTTACCTACATAGTCCGTGAGCGTCAGTTGCGGCTGTATGGACATGTGGCTCGTTTTCCTGACGCTGATCCTGCTCACCAGATTCTCTCAGCGAGGGAGTCTCATGAGTGGAGGAGGTCAGTGGGCCGACCACGTGCCTCGTGGTTGCAGCAGGTTGACCATCATCTCAAGGAGATGGGGATGGGCCTGGCATCTGCCTGGGGTATGGCCAGACGGAGGCCCCTGGAGTACCGGCGGAAAGTGGACGCAGCGACGCGCTGTTCTAGCACATGCTCCCATACCTGACCTGACTCTGTCTGCAAGGAACATATAGTTATGGACTCTGTCTACAAGGAACATATAGTTATGGACTCTGTCTGCAACGAACATATTGTTATGGACTGTCTGCAACGAACATATAGTTATGGACTTTGTCTGCAAGGAACATATAGTTATGGACTCTGTCTGCAAGGAACATATAGTTATGGACTCTGTCTGCAAGGAACTTATAGTTATGGACTCTGTCTGCAAGGAACTTATAGTTATGGACTCTGTCTGCAAGGAACATATAGTTATGGACTCTGTCTGCAAGGAACATATAGTTATGGACTCTGTCTGCAAGGAACATATAGTTATGGACTCTGTCTGCAAGGAACATATAGTTATGGACTCTGTCTGAGAGGAACATTGTTATTTAAGCAACAACCACCCCCACCCCTCCCCACCACACTGCCACTTTCATTCCATTTTATTGAGGATCTGAAATTCAATTATTCTCACACTGAAACCAACTCAACTTGACACTTCTGGCTTACTAAAACCAGTAGTTTTGTCAATCACCCACCCCTGTAGCTTTATTACAAGGCTCTGAAGGAAAACAAACAAAAGTGGAAATGAGGAAACAAATTTGAATCAATCTGTCAACGGAACCCGATGAAGTCCAGTGCTTATCACACTCAGCTATGCCTGTACCTCTCGTGTTCTAGTGAGGGAAGGGTATTCTAACATGGCGGCTCAGTGGCCCCGGAAGCACATGCTGCAGGTTCGCTCCAGATATATACACAACTCAGTGGATGATATGCATGGATGTCTGTACATTATCTTACTGATCTGTATTTGTGTATTTTGCTTTCTTTAGGAACTCTTTTATATTTTCTCCCTCAAAAAAAAAAAACCCAACAGAAACTGGAAAAAAAAACATTAAAAAAAAAGTAAAAGCATCGAGGGATGAAATCTAAAAAAAAAACAACCAAACAAGGAAGGTATGATGTCATATTACGATAACACAAGATGATGCCACAATACGACACCACAATCCTCATGGATTACCATCACGACATCTTTTGACATTTTACTTTTGTTGTGGGATTGTGATGAATGAAGAAGAAGAAAAAATGAATATTGACACTACATTATGATGCCACAATCTTCTTATGGTTTGGCATCATGATGTCTTTTGATGTTTTTCCATCACAATCCCACAAAAAAGTAAATGTCAAAAGATATTGTGATGCAAAACTACGAGAGGATTGTGGGGCGTCTTATTGTGGCATCATAATGTGGTGTCATCCCTGCCTTGTTTGGTTGTTTTTCTGAAGATGCCATCCCGCTGTTTTGACTTTTTTTAATGTTTTTTTTTTCTTCTAGTAACTGCAAGCAGTGATGCTGGGGCCCAAGCAGCCCCGCATTGAACAGTAAAGCTCTTGCATAAAATATGTATTTTAAAGGTTTTCCTTCGATCCAATATGGATGTCAGCCCACGTGACCTATGATGTCATTTTTATCCAACTTTATTTCCCATGGATAGTCGATCGCATACTTAAAGTTTCGCAATGTGAACAGTTTTAATGGGGTACCAGCCAGAATGGTTTAGTCCCATAATAATAATAATAAAATAATAACAATAAATTTTTATTATATCCAGAGACATGACAGGCAAAAAAAGAATTAAATATAGAGTTCATCAAAATGAAATAAATGGACTTGATAGAGAAAAATTTAAATGATCACAATCAACCACTGGAAAAGAAGGATAAAAATGAGGAGAAAGGGAACACAAACACTAAAATTAACGAGTGTATCAACTGATGACAACAAAAGTGAAAAAAGGGGGGAAACAATGTGTTACCTCGAAAAGCAGCTCCTTTGTAAGTAGGTTGTACACCAGGCAGGTGTTGTTCTCATCGACAACAGCAATCTTACGACGAGACATGCTCATATCTAAGCATCGCACAGATGTTGCCTGCTTCAGTAGAACAATAGGAAATGAATTGTCCACAAAGATCTTGAGAATCTGAAGTGGAAAACAAACAATTATGGCATAAATTAAAGATATAATTTTAAAGTTTGCATCATCACATACATTCTCTACCAAAACAAAAACTGAACACATGATTGTTGATGCGATTTATTTATGTAGCATCATGGAACACAGTTAAGATGAAAACCTCTGACAGCAATAAATGATGAATAAATTCCACATCCATTCCATTGTGATTTAATGACATAGTGCTGTGTTGTGGCAAATATTTTCACATAGAGATGCAAGATGGAAGTAACAATCTCAACACTGAGTATGTCCACCTCTGGCGGTAATCACTGCATTGCACTGCCATCGCATTGACTGTATGAGAACTCAAATCTGAGCCTGAGGAATGGTAACCCACACCAGAATCAGCTCATCGGGGGTTTGTGGCTGTCTTGGCAAGGTTCAAATGCAACAATCAATGATATACCAGAGATGTTCGATGAGACTTAAATCTGAGGAGATGGCAGTCAAGGGTGTCATGACATTAATGCTGGCATTGACAAGAGTGTTCCTTGATCAAATGGCCCTCTGAGAAGGAGCATTGTCATGCACAAGGATGATTCCTAGACAATGTTGTTGAAGGGTAGGTAACACATTGAAGTAAATACTCATTAATGTGTCGATCTGCCATAAGATTAGGTTCAAGTTTGTCTGATACGGTTCTGATACGATTAACGTTGGTATGATAGGTTTTAGCAATATCACCCCACACCATGAGATTTCTGCATTCAAAAGTTTGGAGCATATTGCTCATTGCGTTTTATGCAGCCCGTGCACGACCATCATTCCAAGGAGAAAACCTGGATTTATCACTGAGCATAACACTTGCCACTGCCTCCATGTCCATTGGTTGTCCTCATTTGACCACTGCAAGCATGCTTGGATGTGTCCCGGTGCAAGTCTTTGATGCTGAACAGAATGATGAGCATGGATTCCTGCATTCATGAGATGCCTCAGGATGGTGTTGACACTTATTCTTTTCATTTCAGGGAGTGTGTTTGCAGTCCTCTGAGCAGTCTGAAACTGATTGCATAGATGGGTTGTGAAAATGTATCGGTCCTGAGCACGAGTATATTATAGTGTGGTCCACTTCTTAGAATATCTCTTCGTGATCCAATGTATCTCTTGTTGATATCTCTTGTTGATTCATATATCTTGTTGATCCAGTGCCTTGATAACATCTTCTGAAGCCATGAACAGATCCTTTGCTTGAAGGGGTCCAATGATTTGATTCATTGTAATGGATTGTTAAATAATATCGTGTTTTTTTTTAAGTCAAAAATTGGTGAAATTGAAAAACTGTTTAAATTTGTTTTTTAAAATACCTCGTCTTACCTCTAAAAACCTAAGTGTACATGAGTCACAGTGATTGCAGGATATACGTTGCGTGGAAAATGGCAATCAGGTGTTCTGCATATCCCTCGTGCCAAAAAGTCACTTGGAGTTGACACTGGAAAAGTCCTTCAATAATTACATCATCAAATCTACATTTTTATGGCCGAAAGTGCAGACACATGGAAAAAAAAAGTTCAGCAGAGCCTGCATTTTTCTAGATCATAGCAATAACTGAGAAAATTATTCAGAAACCATAACATTTAGCAAAAATAAAACCACACATTGGCAAAGTATGCATGTTAGACAAATTATTTTTCTACAGTATCTAAGACTCGTGGTGGAGTTAGATGAGACAAACACAGCCACTGATCTTGGGGGAAGTGCTGTTACTTCCTGGGGCACTCTGGGTACGAGCACCATCGCAACAACGGTGCTGCATTTCTCACCACATTCAGCAGGGCGTTTCTTTAGGAGGAATTTCCACCTCCCCTTTATCCTTTTAAATGCTGTAGGTCAAGCAAGGAAGTAGCAAATACCATTTTTAAAGTCTTTGGTATGACTAGGCCAAGATTTGAACCACCGACCTCTCAGGCTCATCAAAACCTGGAAGTTGAGACAAATTCAGGGATTTTGATGATGTTTTTTTAAAAAATCACAAAATGAGGATGTCTGTAATGGCACTGTTTAACACCAAAAAACAGAATGACCTGAGATTTGGGCTACTGACAACACATTCATTTTGTGATATAAAGCTGAAGACGAGTTTATAATGACATCAAAAGATGTCAAAACGGAATAAATATCTCAAAAGATCAATAACGTATATAAGCACCATTAGAAGGCATGACTGCTGCAATCCTTTCATCTCCTGAAGAAATTATCACTGACAATCCAAAGCGAGTTGTTGCATTTCCTGGTGTAAAACAGCTTTCAACTGTGTCCGAGACTGCCCAGGAGAGTTCAATTTCCTAATTTTGTGCCTAAGAATATTCCAAACATGTTATATTGAATTAAATTCAAGATTCTTTGGTGCAATGTTGCAACGGTGGAGTTACCCAACAAGTTGGTAACCGGATGAGAACGGTTGGATCTGGAATTGTCATCCATGGATACAGGTCTTGTGAGAAGTGGGTGGTTGTTGAAATGTGGATCAACAACATGATAGAAAATGTCTTGATGGTACTCCATGCCCAGTGTGACCACTCCTCATTTTCATAAATGACAAGGTGAGCCAATGAAAAAAGCCAATAATTCACAAGGTTTTGGAAAAGCGATGATAATAGAAAACCTATACGCCAAGAAAACCTATTGAAAACCAAGACACCAAGGTGAACAACGAATAGCCAAGATCTTGTGAAAAAAGCCAAGGAGTGGTCACACTGTCCATGCCTGTCAGGATACCGTTCAGTGACCATGTCAAGTTTACAATTGTAACAGGCAGACCCTATCATAACAAATCTTCCAAGAAACCATACAATGTTCTGTGGTGTGGAGGCTGTGTTAATTAGCCACCAAACCCGAGTTCTACCATCGGTCGCTGCAGGAGAAATCGACTTCCATCAGACCAATGGAATTTCCTCCACGATGCAAAATTTCAGTGTTAAGGTGTCCAGCACCATACCAAACAGACCATTTGGAGTTCTGGAGTGATAAGAGGGCATCTTATTAGTCTCCTGGCTTTGTAACTTACAGCACAAAGCTGGATCAAGATAGTTCTCATGGATAAACCTCCTTTATTATCCGAGGGAGATTCCATTTATTCCGCAACACCGTGCTTGTGGCAAAATAAATTCGTCTGACAAGCCTGATCAGAGCTGTGTTTTCTCTGTTCGAGGTCACTCTGGGTCATCCAGATTGAGGTCTGTCTGACATTATTGATTTGTTGATGTTTGCGAACCAATCTGCTGATAGCAGTCCAGTGAAAGCAAGATTGAAGTCAAATTTCAGGGTAGGACATCCCAATAATTTGACATACTTGGGTCTTCCACAGATCAGAGTAGTAGGGTCCACCAATGGAAGTACACAACAATATAATTACCTTCTCCAAACTTTGACCAGGTGAAAGTGGTATTTTCAAGTTTATACTCCTACCATGCTGTACATGCTGGGTGTGCAAAGTTTCCTTGATGAAAACCATATTATATATGTGTATATTTATGCGTTGAGCACAAGGGCGTGTGGATGCTGCATGTTAAATATTGCATTTGGAGTGATGCTGCAAGGGTTAACAATGTCATGTGAACACACACCTGGCCATCTTTGAGTCCTACCAGAAGTCCCTCCCTACCCATGGGTCCTCCGATGACTTTAATGTAGCGGATCAGTGCTTTCATGAGCCACTCTCGCTCTTTTACACCACTTAGTGATAAACACTGCAGTCTCTTTTCCTGCAAATAGGAGTAAAGGTTGAAAGGGGAGTTGCACTGTGTTAGCTCTGTTTAGTATTTTGGTAAATATCATTCAAATTGCATAATTTTGAACAAATATACACAATACTGTCGATCTCAAGGCTCATCACAGCTTAAAAACGAACAGGGACCTTTGTGAGGAATAAAACGACGATTGCCTGGACAACCGGGATATTGGAATGACAGCAGCTTCTATACAAAGTTTTCACTTCTGGTTTCCAATGCAGCAGCACATTACCCATATGGTGCATCACAACCACCCCCCCACCCCCCACCAATGACACACATGTATACACACATACACACACACACACACACACACACACACACACTATTACATTTTTACTCTGAGTAAACTCACACATGTATTTATGAAAACTCAGCCTCCCCCTCCAAAGTTTGTCCCATCTTTGCTCTCTGTCGCTCCCCCAACCGCAAGTCCTCACCCTTACCGTCCCAACCCTAAGGCATCGGTCCCATCATCATACTCAAGCCTTCAACCCACCCCCCCTCCCCCAAAACCACACCTCCCCCACTGAAAGTCCTCAACCCAAGGCCCCCTTCCAAAGATGTCCCATCTTTAGTCTCATCCTCCTACGGCTCATAAAAACAAGCGTGTATTCCCACATCAAAACAGCCATCATCGACGTTACAGGAATATCTAACGCTTTGTGCTCCTCTATCATGCCATCACAGACTTCACAGAAACCAGTGACCAGTTTAAGAGAAAATAGTCGGAAATAATAGTACGCCTACATAACCTCCACAGTAAAAGTGCTGCTTGAGAGAAAGGGTAATTCTAAATAGTTCTAAAGGGTTCTAAAGTGCAATTCTAAAGGGTAGCTCCAAAGGGTAGTTCCAAAGGGTAGTTCTAAAGGGTAATTCCCCCCTTCCCAACTCTATACCATCGTTGCTCTCCCCCACCCCACCCAATACAAAGTCCTCACCTTCCCCTTCTAACCCGAAGGCATCGATCCCCTCCCCACACTCAAGCCTTCAACCCCCCACACCTCTTCCACCGAAAGTCCTTAACCGCTAGCCCCCTTCCAAATCTTTCCCATCTTTACTCTTACTGTCCTGCTCATGAAAACAAACAGGCATTCCCACACATCAAAACAACAGAATATGTAACATTTTCTGCTCCCCATCATGCTACCACTGACTTCACAGAAACTCGTCACAATTTTACGAGAAAATAGTTGGAAATAACAACACACCCACGTAGCCTCCGCAGTAAAAGCGCTGGTTTTTCTTTTGTATAGAATGTCGAGGCTCGTATAAGAGCTTGAGAGAAAGGGAAAGTCAAAGTGGTTCTAAAGGGCTGTTATTCTTCTTCTTCTTCATCATCCTCATCATCATCATCATCTTATGGCTGCTTCCATGCTTTCTAGTTACATGTTCTAAAGGATAATTCTCACGGATTCTCAAGGCTAATTTCCAAAGTGTAATTTTTAAGGATGATTCCAAATGGGTTTGAAAGGGTGATTCGAAAGGGTAATTGTAAAGGGTAATTTTAAAGGGCAATTTTCGAGGTTGATTCCAAAGGGTAATTCCAAAGATTAATTCCAAAGATTAATTCCAAAGGGTATTTCCAAAGGGTAATTCTAAAGGTTAATTCTAAAGGTTAATTCCAAAGGTAAATTCTAAAAGGTAAATTCTAAAAGGTGATTCGAAAGGGTAATTCCAAAGGGTAATTCCAAAGCGTAATTCTTAAGGTTAATTCTAAAGGTTAATTCGAATGGTTAATTCTAAAGGTTAATTCTAAAAGGTGATTCTAAAGGGTGATTCTAAAGGGTTATTCAAAAGGTTGATTTTAAAAGTTAATTCTAAAGGTTAATTCTAAAGGTTAATTTTAAAAGGGTAGTTCTTGAGGGTGATTCTTAAGGTTAATTTTAAAAGGTGATTCTTAAGGGTAAATCCAAAGGGTAATTTCAAAGGGTAATTCTAAAGGTTAATTCTAAAAGGTGATTCTAAAGGGTAATTCTAAAGGTTGATTCCAAAGATCAATTCTAAAGGTTAATTTTAAAAGGGTTTCTCTAAAGGATGATTATAAAGGGTGATTCTAAAGGGTGATTCTAAAGGTTAATTCTAAAGGGTGATTCTAAAGGGTGATTCTAAAGGGTGATTCGAAAGGGCGATTCGAAAGGGCGATTCTCAAGGGTGATTCTCAAAGGTGATTCTAAAGGTTGATTCTAAAGGGTGATTCTCAAGGGTAATTCCAAATGGTGATTCTAAAGGGTAAGTCTAAAGGTTGATTCGAAAGAGTGATTCCAAAGGGTGACTCAAGAGGGTGATTCTAAAGGGTGATTCTAAAGGGTAATTCTAAAGGGTGATTCTAAAGGGTGATTCTAAAGGGTAAGTCTAAAGGTTAATTCTAAAGGGTGATTCTAAAGGGTGATTCTAGAGGGTGATTCTAAAGGGTGATTCTAAAGGGTAGTTCTAAAGAGTGATTCTAAAGGGTGATTCCAAAGGGTAGTTCTAAAGAGTGATTCTAAAGGGTGATTCTAAAGGGTGATTCTAAAGAGTGATTCCAAAGGGTGATTCGAAAGGATGACTCAAGAGGGTGATTCTAAAGGGTGATTATAAAGGGTAATTCTAAAGGGTGATTCTAAAGGGTGATTCTAAAGGGTAAGTCTAAAGGTTAATTCTAAAGGGTGATTCTAAAGGGTGATTCTAGAGGGTGATTCTAAAGGGTGATTCTAAAGGGTGATTCTAAAGGGTGATTCTAAAGGGTAGTTCTAAAGAGTGATTCTAAAGGGTAATTCCAAAGGGTAGTTCTAAAGAGTGATTCTAAAGGCTGATTCCCAAGGTTAACTCGAAAGATGAATTTCAAAGAGTAATTCCAAGGGGAAATTCTCAAGGTTAATTCGAAACAGTAATTTTAAATGTTAATTCTAAAGGTTAATTCTAAAGGGTAATTCCAAAGGGTAATTCTGAAGAGTAATTCCAAAGGTTAATTCTGAAGATTAATTCTAAAGGGTGAGTCTAAAGGGTGGTTCGAAAGGGTGATTCAAAGGTTAATTATAAAGGGTTATTTTAAATGTTAATTTCAAAGGTTAATTCTAAAGGGTAACTCTAAAGTCTAACAGGTAATTCTAAAGGGTGATTCCAAAGGTTAACTCTAAAGATTAATTCCAACAGGTAATTCCAAGGGGAAATTCTCAAGGTTAATTCGAAACGGTAATTTTAAATGTTAATTCTAAAGGTTAATTCCAAAGGGTAATTCTGAAGAGTAATTCCAAAGGTTAATTCTATAGATTAATTCTAAAGGGTGAGTCTAAAGGGTGATTCGAAATGGTGATTCTAAGGTTAATTCTTAAGGGTAATTTTAAATGTTAATTCCAAAGGTTAATTCTAAAGGGTAACTCTAAAGGGTAATTCTAAAGGGTGATTCCAAAGGTTAACTCTAAAGATTAATTCCAAAGGGTAATTCCAAGGGGAAATGCTCAAGGTTAATTCGAAACAGTAATTTTAAATCTTAATTCTAAAGGTTAATTCTAAAGGGTGATTCCAAATGGTAATTCTGAAGAGTAATTCCAAAGTTTAATTCTGAAGATTAATTCTAAAGGGTGAGTCTAAAGAGGGATTCTAAAGGGTGATGCTAAGGGTAATTCTAAAGGGTAATTTTAAATGTTAATTCCAAAGGTTAATTCAAAAGGGTAACTCTAAAGGGTAATTATAAAGGGTAATTAAAAGGTAAATTTTAAAGGGTAATTTAAAAGATTAATTCTAAAGGTTCATTCTGAAGATTAATTAATTATCCCTGTGTCGTAAGAGGCGACCAGGGTTGCGTCAGTAAAGGCGTCCAGTGTAAAACCTGTGCCAAATCATTATGCGGATCATAACGGATGATCCGCTGTGGCGACCCCTAACGGGAGGAAGAAGAAGAAGAAGAAGAAGAAGAAGAAGAAGAAGAAGAAGAAGAAGAAGAAGAAGAAGAAGAAGAAGAAGAAGAAGAAGAAGAAGAAGAAGAAGAAGAAGAAGAAGAAGAAGAAGAAGAAGAAGAAGAAGAAGAAGAAGAAGAAGAAGAAGAAGAAGAAGAAGAAGAAGAAGAAGAAGAAGAAGAAGAAGAAGAAGAAGAAGAAGAAGAAGAAGAAGAAGAAGAAGAAGAAGAAGAAGAAGAAGAAGAAGAAGAAGAAGAAGAAGAAGAAGAAGAAGAAGAAGAAGAAGAAGAAGAAGAAGAAGAAGAAGAAGAAGAAGAAGAAGAACAAGAAGAAGAACAAGAAGAAGAACAAGAAGAAGAACAAGAAGAAGAACAAGAAGAAGAACAAGAAGAAGAACAAGAAGAAGAACAAGAAGAAGAACAAGAAGAAGAACAAGAAGAAGAACAAGAAGAAGAACAAGAAGAAGAACAAGAAGAAGAACAAGAAGAAGAACAAGAAGAAGAACAAGAAGAAGAACAAGAAGAAGAACAAGAAGAAGAACAAGAAGAAGAACAAGAAGAAGAACAAGAAGAAGAACAAGAAGAAGAACAAGAAGAAGAACAAGAAGAAGAACAAGAAGAAGAACAAGAAGAAGAACAAGAAGAAGAACAAGAAGAAGAACAAGAAGAAGAACAAGAAGAAGAACAAGAAGAAGAACAAGAAGAAGAACAAGAAGAAGAACAAGAAGAAGAACAAGAAGAAGAACAAGAAGAAGAACAAGAAGAAGAACAAGAAGAAGAACAAGAACAAGAACAAGAACAAGAACAAGAACAAGAACAAGAACAAGAACAAGAACAAGAACAAGAACAAGAACAAGAACAAGAACAAGAAGAACAAGAAGAAGAACAAGAAGAAGAACAAGAAGAAGAACAAGAAGAAGAACAAGAAGAAGAACAAGAAGAACAAGAAGAACAAGAAGAACAAGAAGAACAAGAAGAACAAGAAGAACAAGAAGAACAAGAAGAACAAGAAGAACAAGAAGAACAAGAAGAACAAGAAGAAGAAGAAGAACAAGAAGAACAAGAAGAAGAAGAAGAAGAAGAAGAAGAAGAAGAAGAAGAAGAAGAAGATTAATTCTAAAGGGTGATTCTAAAGGGTGATTCTAAAGGGTAACTCGAAAGGGTAATTCTAATGGTTAATTCTAGAGGGTGATTCCAAAGGGTAATTCTAAAGGGTGATTCTAAGGTTAATTCTAAAGGGTAATTTTAAATGTTAATGCTAAAGGTTAATTCTAAAGGGTAATTCTCAAAGGTGATTCTAAAGGGAAATTCCAAAGGTTAATTCTGAAGATTAATTCTAAAGGGTGATTCCAAAGGGTGATTTGAAGGTTAATTCTAAAGGGTAATTTTAAATGTTAATACTAAAGGCTAATTCTCAAAGGTGATTCTAAAGGGAAATTCCAAAGGTTAATTCTGAAGATTAATTCTAAAGGGTGATTCTAAAGGGTGATTTGAAGGTTAATTCTAAAGGGTAATTTGTAATGTTAATGTTAAAGGTTAATTCTAAAGGGTGATTCTCAAGGGTAATTCTGAAGTGTCATTCTGAAAGGTCATTTTAAAAGTTAATTCTAAAGGGTGATTTTAAAGGGTAATTCTAAAGGGTGATTGTAAAGGGTGAGTCCAAAGGGTGATTCAAAAGGGTGATTCTAAAGGGTAATTTTAAAGGGTAATTCAAAAGATTAATTCTAAAGGTTAATTCTAAAGGTTTCTAAAGGGTAATTATTTAA
This sequence comes from Eptatretus burgeri, assembly GCF_056783735.1. NCBI lineage: Eukaryota > Metazoa > Chordata > Myxini > Myxiniformes > Myxinidae > Eptatretus > Eptatretus burgeri. Next base: position 96,954,245 of record NC_140970.1, read on the forward strand.
TCCTCTCATCTCCTCTTTCCTCAAAGAAAGTTCCTCAAGGCTGAAGTTCCTCAAGGCAGTGTTTTGGGCCCTGTACTTTTTCTGGTTTTAATCAATGATTTCTCAGACTCTCTGTAAAATCCTCTTTATCTCTGCTGATGACTCCCCCCTTTGCCATACCATTTCTCATCCCGCTGATTGGCAGGCAGCAGCCTCTTCACACTCTGCAGACCAGGATAAAATCACAAGCTGGTCAAAAACTTGGAACATGTCTTTCAATCCTGACAAATCTCACACCCTCACTATGTCTCTCCGAAAGGACCGTCTGGAAAACACGACCATCTAATTTCTCAACAATCCCCTTGAAGAAGTCCTTTCATTCAAGCTTGTGGGCCTCACTGTTGGCAATGATCTTTCCTGGGAAAGCCACATCTCCAAGTTTGCTTCCAAAGCCAGTCGCCGACTGGGCATCCTCCATCGTGCAAAGTCCTTCCTTGGCATACCTGAGCTTCAAACCACTTACAAAGCTTTCATCCACAGTCTGATAGAGCACTGTGGGGTGATGCTCCTCCCTCACACCTAGCTAGACTTCACGTTGTGGTAACCACAGCTTTTAGGATTTTTTGTATCTCCTGTGATGAAGCTGAGTCTTTAGGTCTCTCACTCTCTCACCTGAGGCAGGTCGGTGGTCTTTCTGTCTTCTACTGTCTCCTCTCTGGCCTTGCCCCCCTCCCCTCCCCACTTTGTCTGTGCTCTGCCCCCCTCCCCACACTCATATATTTCCGCAGGGCATTCAAGGTCCGCCAAAAATCCCCTTCTGGTGAAACTGCCCAAATCAAGAATCACTGCTCACCTTTACCCTTTCATTCCTCTTTTTCCCCACCTCTGGAGCAAGCTTTCACACTCTCTTCAATCACACTCTTCCCTCCAGGTCTTCAATGCAGCTGTTCACTACCATCTCATATCTTCCCACATCCAAAATCTTGATCTTTTCTATCCCATCAATCCACCCACCTCCTTCAAATTCCCCGTTTTCCTTAATGAAAGTCCATGTAGTACCATCTTGTTTACCCCGTGCACCCCGCCCTATCCCTCTCCCTTCTACAGATCTAATGTCTCTGTTCCCCACTATTTTGTGCTTCCCTCCCTCGCCCTTCTCGTCTCCTGCCTTGTTATATGTTCTGTGTGTTAACTTTCACACAAGCCTCGACATTGTGTCCAAAAAAAATTTCCAAAGGGTAATTCTCAAGGGCTCCTAAAATGGGGGTCGTAGTTTAGAAATTGCGGGTGGAGTCAGGCGAACTGTCCAATCAATGGGTGGAATTCACATGCACACACATGCATGGTTCCGATTACAGTACAGATGTATCATGTATGGGTTATGATGTATGCTCTCTCTTCTTAAAACCCCTTCTTACTCTTTCCACTGTATCTTACCTTTTCTCATTCTTTTTTTGTTTTTACTGTTTCTTGTTTTTTTTTTAATCCGATTTTCCTCAACCTCCTTTGATTTGAATATAATTAAGGCAAAAATGCAGCTTTGTTGCCTGAAATGATATTTGGTGGGTGGGGGGGGGTCCCTTGCATGAATCGCAATTCTTCTACGTCATTCGTATGCAGCACAAGGCTGTGGGGTAGCATCATTGGCCCAGGACGGGCTATGCCGCTGATGCAATGCCCTCTGCAGGTTAGGGCAGGAATTTGCAATTTTGTTCAAGGTGCCGACGATAGCTCACCTCCTCTTGGCAAAGGACACAGTGGGATCTTTAAGGTCCACCAGCAAATGCCGGCAGATGGAACACCAGTTTAACATCCATTAAAGGGACGGCACACACATTGATGAATCACCCTGCCTCTGAAACATCGGGATCTCAGTTTGTAACTGGGTCGGGATTCGAACCCAGGCTAGTCAGCTTTGAGGCAAGTGTGCGTACAGTACATTTAGGCCATCCTGTCAGCCCATAAATTGCAATGATTTCCCGTGTCATGATAGACAACTGATAAGAATTACATGACATCTCAAAATAAATTTCTTTGACACAGCTCACTGAATGATGAACCAAAAAAGACAAGAAGAAGGTTCTAATCAATTGTTTTGGATGCATAGATGGTCAACCTAGAATTCATTTTTGACAAGAGCTTGTGCCATAGCTTAAGCATGGAAAACAAATTTTCAACATCCAAAAATGCATTGCAAAACAACCAAAATATGCGTAGAAATATTTATAACCACTTGTAATGACCTTCTTTCTGAGTTTTGTAACATGCACACCTAAAGCTACGTGAAACCAGGACGATGCATAAATCCTCATTTCAAAAAACCCATAATCAAAACAATGTAATTCAACTATTTTTCCCATTGGAAAAGAAACAAAAGTAATCTGATTTTCAAGCCCAAGAGAAAGAAACAAAATAATCATCGTTATGTCATTGCCATTTATCTTAACTTTCCACACCAGCGAGCTTTTTACCTGGCAAAGGACGATATGAAACGAGCAAACGACAAGGAGGTTGCAGTCAAAATGATGAGGAATACGTTCACATAAGCGGTACTGCATGCTGTTGGCGTCATTCTCGTCCAATTCATAGACGACTATTTGGTCCGGGAGTTGGATGGCCAGTCGACAGCGGTAAATGGCAATCTTCTTCACGAGTTCATGGCAGCGAATTCGCACTGACGATGGCATCAAGAGTTTGTTGTCACATATATTTCATGTTTTCATTTCAGTCACATGATCATAATACAGAACAAAATGTTGGGCGAGGAAGAAAGAAGAACATTCATCTCAGCATGCCCTCTACCAAGGAAGGATTTTCATCTCACATCACTCCATCACGTGGCTAACTTCAGCTTTCCAGATTGCCAGAAATGTGATGAAGCAGTTCACTGCAACACTGCAGGTGAAATAGTTTTCCTTACGATTGTGAAAATCAATTGGGAAGAATGAAGTTGAATTTATATTTATTGTGGATATCAAACACAGAAATACAGTGCTCACAATAAAGTCTACACCCACTTTCAAATGTTTCACCTTTTCTTAACGTAAAGCCTGGATTTAAATTGCATGAAATCAGACTTTTTCCACCTTTATTTTACATATGGTAACCAGCAACTTCCAAGTGAAAAACAAATTCTTTAAATTTCAGAAAATTAATTAAATATACAAAACTAGAATATCTTGGTTGGATCAGTGTCCACCCCTCCCCCCCTATAATAACAATTGTAAATCATCTCAGGTGTAACCAATCACCTTCAAAATCACACACCAGGTAAATTGGCCTCCATCTGTGTAAAAATTGTAGTGATTCTGATTATTTCAGAAGAAAAAAAAATCAGCTGTTCCTGAAGATTTCCTCTGCTGGTAGTGCATTTCACAGCAAAGATTCAACCATGAGCACCAAGGAGCTTTCAAAAGACCTATGTGATAAAGTTGTGGAACGACGCAGATCAGGGGATGGGTATAAAAATATATCAAAGGCCTTGAATATCCCTTGGAGTACAGTCAAGACAATCATTAAGGAATGGAAAGCATGTGGTGCCACCAAGACCATGCCTAGATCGGGCCGTCTCTCTAAACTGGATGACCAAGCAAGGAGGAAACTGATCAGAAAGGCTACCAAGAGGCCAATGGCAACTTTGAAAGAGCTCCAAGCCTTTGAGGTAAAGACTGGTCATGGTGTGCATGTGACAACAACATACCAAGCACTCCACAAGCCTGGCCTGTACAGGAGGGTGCTAAGAAGGGGGCCATTACTCAATAAAGCACACCTTGAGTCCCATTTGAGGTATGCAAAATAACACTCTGGAGATTCTGAGGCCATGTGGCAAAACGTTTAGTGCTCTGACCAAACCAAAATGGAACTTTTGGCCTAAATGCAAAACGCTGTGTTTGGTGCAAACCCAACACAGAACATCACCCATCGAACACCATCTTTACTGTGTAGCATGGTGGTGGCAGCATCATGTTATGGGGATGTTTCTCATCAGCAGGGACTGGGACACTTGTCAGTTTGGTAGGGAAATGCATGGAGCAAAATACAGAAAAATCCTTGTGGAAAACCTGCTGCCCTCTGCAAGAAAGCTGAAATTGGGACGGAAGTTCACCTTTCAGCATGACAACGACCCAAAGCACATAGTCAAAGATACACTGGAGTGGCTAAGTTAAAAAAGATAAATGTCCTTGAGTGGTCCAGTAAGAGCCCCAACTTGAATCTAATCGAAAATCTGTCCCATGACTTGAAGATTGCTGTCCATCAACGCTCTCCACGCAACTTCACCGAGTTGAACAGTTTTGTACAGAAGAATGGGAAAATATTTCCCAATCAAGGTGTGCATAGTTGGTAGAGACCTATCCAAACAGACTCACAGCTGTAATTGCTGTCAAAGGTGCTTCCACCAAGTATTAACTCAGGGGTGGACACTTATTCAATCAAGATATTTTAGTTTTGTATTTTTAATTAATTTTCTGAAATTTGTGGAATTCGTTTTTCACTTGTAAGTTGTCGGTTACGATGTGTAAATAAAGGTGGAAAAAGTCTGATTTAATGAAATTTCATTCCAGGATACAAGGCAACAAAAGGTGAAAATTTTGAAAGGGGGTGTAGGACTGTAGATGGATGGCTGAAATAAAGTGAAATGAAAACAAACCATATTCCCAATCTAAGGTCAGAATAATGTTGAAAATTCTCTCAAGAAGTATGACACAAACATTTTGTTTGCAGCCTATAGCTGCTGGTTGCATAATTTCTGGGAGCACGGCTGTGCCAATGATTCAGTGCCAACTGTTTCCGGTAAGTTGGTACTCGTTTTGCCGACCTCGGAAGGACGACAAGCTGAGTCAAACCACCTGTTGTTATTTCACGGCAGGCCAGGGGCTCAAACACAGACCCTAATATCTTAAGCCAACTACCTTAACTGTTAAGCCAACACCAGGCTTAAGAGATGTGATGAAATTCCAACAGATTAATATCAGATCTCATAAGAAATTATAGGATAGCTCTGTAATGACACTTTCCATGGACAAATATAAAGGATGCAACACAGTCTGGAATCTTGATTTGCAGGACATACTTTCTGCCATTGGCTTTGAGGAGTTCGCTCCTTAACTGGATGGCCAACTTCCACCATATGTGAAGGAGGCATGTGGCTCTCATATTTCTTGCACTCTACTTCTACTTTCCCTTTAAATACTAGTGTCCCTTTTAGTACTGTGCTAGGCATAATCCTTATTCTGATATCCAGTACATTAATGAATAAAGCCTCGGTCTCCCTGGATAACGCCTTTTCAATTTGCTCATGACTCCAACTGGTTTCATTGTCACCAGACCTTCATTGTTTTTTAATATCAAAGTCTCGTCAATATTCAACACAACATTCAATTCAGAAAAATATCATTACTCCATTCTACCTCAATGTGAGGACTTCTTCACGAAACCATTTATCTTCCATGACCAATCACTTCCCGATATCCACCAGAAATAATCCCTTGACCTAACCACCAGCCATTATCTGTCCTGGCCTCCAAAGGCAGACATTATCCTGACAACTTTACAAGGCAAAACCATTACTTCCTGCATTTAAACTCCTTCTCATATGCAAAGCATTTATGTGAACTGCCAGAGAGTCAAGCTTCCCACAAAGGTCGGTGCTCCTGAGTGTCATGTGATATTTCTCGACATGGTGGATTCCAAGGCACAGAGCATCTCACCCTCCCATCACAAACTAGTTTGTGGCTTCACTGTTTTTTTCATCTCCTTTCCAGTGCAGCTCGAAGGTTTCCTGACCCAGCTAGAAACTGATGAATCACCCTGTCTGTAAAACACCGAGTTGACAATTTGTTTGCAGTCCCTCGGATGGACGTCAAACTGGGCGAGGAGTCTGCCAGCATTAGTTGGTGGATGTTTAAGATACCATGGTGTCCTCTGCGAATAGTAGGCGAGCTATTGCCAACACCCTGTCAAGTTCCAAATTCCTGTCCTAACAAAAAGAGAACATTATTGCATCAGCAGCACAGTTGCACCCTCAGCCAATGATGTTCCCCCACAAAAGCAGAAGAAGTCAAAAACATTGAACACCAGCACTTCAAATAATAATTAATGATCAATTCTGTTCAATTCCTTAATTGTCCGTTTTCATGTCTGCAAATACTTCTTTGGCATCAAAGCCGATATGGCTGGAAACCTGGTGTTCTTGCTGGGGTTTTTAGCTTGCCTGTTCGAAGAACAGAGAGCTATAGCGATACCCCCGGCATAAGCGTGAGCGTGAGCGTCAGCGTGAAAATGTTAAAGTTTTTGGTGCAAGTTATTTCCTTTCTAATGTTTTTATCTACCACACTATTTTTTACTGATTACAATATACAAATACATTCATTGCTTTAAAATTATTTGAATCAGACTTCACTGCAATGCTTTATAAAAAATATTATTAGACTAGTCTTTTAAAAACGATAAGTGTATAAACAGGTGAGCATTGGGTGGCTTTGACACCAACTCTCTGGTTATTATTGCTATTCAACCGTCGTTTTTATTATTGCTATTCAACCGTCGTGTTTTTTTGTATACATTGTTGAGGCTCATATGAGAGCCAACACACAATGCACAGCAAGGGGGGCATGAGACAAGAGGGGTGGGAGTGGGAAGGACAAAACAGTGGGGAACAGAGACATTAGGAGATCTGTGGAAGGAAGAGGGAGGGGGCAGGGAACATGGGGTATAGAAGACAGACATTACAGAGACTTTCAGGAAGGAAAGCAGTGAATTTGAAGGAGGTGGGTTTGGGGTGGATAAACGGGGGTAGAAAAGATCGAGGATTTGGATGGTGGACGATAAGAGGTGGTGTGAACAGCTGTTTTGAAGGCCTGGAGGGAAGAATGGGATTGAACAGAGTGAGGTAGTTTATTCCAAAGGTGGGCAAAAAGAGGAACGAAAGAGTGAAGGTGAGCAGTGATTCGTGATTTTGGTAGTTTTACCAGAAGGGTGTTGTTGGCGGACCTTGAGTGCCCTGCGGAAATATGGTGGGGACAAATCGCAGACAAAGCAGGAGGGGCGAGAACGGAGAGGAGATGGTAGAAGACAGAAAGACCACCGACCAGCCTGCGGTGAGAGAGTGAGAGGCCCAAAGGCTCGGCCTCATTGCGGGAGATGCCAATGATCCGAAATGCCTTGGTTTCCACAGCATGAAGCTGAGAAAGTTGGGAGACAGGAGCACCAGCCCAGAGGGGAGAGCAGTACTCCATCAGGCTGCAGATGAAAGGTTTGTATGTGGTCAGGAGCTCAGGTGGGCTGAGGAAGGACTTTGCACGACGGAGGATTCCCAGTCGGCAACTGGCTTCGGAGGCCAGGTTGGAAATGTGGCTTTCCCAGGAAAGATCATGGCAGATAGTGAGACACAGAAGCTTGAAAGAAAGGACTTCTTCAAGAGGATTGTTGAGAAAGAGTGTTTTCCAAATGGTCTTTTCAGAGAGACATAATGAGAGTGTGAGATTTGTCCGGATTGAAAGACATGTTCCACGTGTTGGACCAGTTTGTGATTTTACCCAGATCTGCAGTGAGTGAAGAAGCTGCTGCTTGGATGACAGATGATATTAGGGTGGAGTCGGTATTAGGTGGTATATAGGGTGGAGTCATAAGCAAAGAGATGAAGACGATTTTCCAGAGAGTCGGAGAGATCATTGATGAAAAACAGAAAAAGAACAGGGCCCAGAACTCAAGCTTGAGGAACTCCAGCCTGGACAGGAAGAGGGATGAAAGAACTCCATTTAGGGCCACACCTTGGCTGCGACAGGAGAGGAAGTCCACAAGCCATGAGTGGAGATGAACTTGGATACCAGAGGAAGAGAGTTTGGTGAGCAGATCAGGGTGCCAGACCGTGTCAAAAGCACTCAATATGTCTCGGGATATGGCTCTGATTTCATGTCTGGCATTGAGTACCTCCATCCATTGTTGGGAGAGCAGAAGCAGCATATCCAGGGTAGAATGCCCTGGTATGAAACCAAATTGATGATCGGAAATCATGCCATTGGATAAGAGGAAGGATTTAATGTCTGAGGCGATGATTTATCTTCCATAACGTTGCTGATGATTGGGAGAAGGCTGATTGGTCTGTAGTTGCAGGTATCTGTTTTTGCACCTTTTTTCTGCAGGGCAGTAATGTTTGCCGATTTCCAAGCAGATGGCAGATTACTTTGAGCAAATGAGAGGGTGAATGGAACAAAGAGAGAGAGAGTGAGCAAGAGCAGGGGAGCAGGTATTTAGGACATGTTGGCTGATGCCATCTGGACTGGTTGCAGAATCTGAGTCGAGGTTTAACAGCAAGCTCACCACCTCGTCAGTAAAAAAGTACATGTAGTCCAGGAACAGTTGGGTGTGACTGGGTAAGGTGGGTACAGAAAACTATGGGTTTTGGACACAATATTTCGATGCAAACGAGTTTAGGCATTCAGTCTTTTCACGTGCGGTATCAGCAATGCGGCCATTTGAGGTAAGAGAGGGGATGAAGGGGAAACATACACCAGAAACAGATTTAATTAGATGCCACCAGGATTTGGAGGAGGGAGGGAGGTTTGAGAGTTCAGACTTGAGCTTTGAAAGATGTTGTTTTCTGGCTCTGCTGAGGGTAGATACAGACTTGTTCTGAGCTTTATGGAAGGAACTGAGATAACCCTCAGTTGTGTTTGCTTTCCATGAGGCAAAGGCAAGTTGTTTCAGGCCAAATGCCTCACCACAAGCTTCAGTGAACCATGGCGGGAGGAAAGGTAGGACAACTGAAGACGAGAGGGGATAAATCTGTGCATGAGGGAGAGCAAGTTTCTTTGAAAGAATTCCCAGGATGAGTTGATGTTGGAGAAAGTAGTGATGGAAGACCAGTCTAGAAGTTTGATGGCTGCTTGGAGACCCTGTCAGTCGGCTTGAGTGAAATGCCAGACTCAACGCTGCTGAGGTCGTTCTCTGATAACAGCCAGAGAGATGTCCACTTTGACAAGCACGTGGTCAGAAGAACCGATTGGAGCGGAGGAAAAACCGAAGATATTTTCAGGGAAATTTGTCAAAATCAGATCCAGAAGAGATAGAGTACCATTGGTTGAGACCCAGGTCGGGAAATTGAATGATTGAGTCAGTCCCAATGAGTTGCAGAAAGCTTTTGCTGAAGTGCCATGACAGGTGAGAGAGGTACCCACACCTAGCCAACTGGCATGATGACAATTCAAGTCACCACATTTGAGGAAGAGAGAGTTTGGATGAAAAGATAGAAGTTGGCCCATGTTTTCAGATAGTGAGGTGTAAATGGAGTCATCACTATTTGGTGGACGGTACAATACACATACAAACATGAGGTGGGAGTAGAGGGGAAGCCATAGCCAGAAGTATTCCTGGGGGTGTGGGGGAGTGAGGGCAGTGCATGGAGAGTGAGGAATAGAGTCTTTGATGAAGAGAGCAACTCCTCCACCATGACGAGGCTCAGGTCTGTCATATCTGAGGAGGGAGTTACCAGGTAGAGATACTTGGGAGTCAGAAACGTCTTGAGGAAGGAAAGTTTCTGTTCGGCAGATTAAGTCTGGTTAATCTGGCAACCTGCATGGAAAGGCGAAGGGCCCGGATATTTGAAGTCCACACTGTCAATGAAGAGGGAGGGGAGGAGGCTTTGGGTGCAGGGGATGGGAGGAGAGGGGGAGTGTAGGACAAGGGAGGAGAGGTTGGAGGTAAGGAGAGTTGCTGAAAGAGTGTGGGGGATTGCAGAATAGCTCGGGGGGGGGGCCGGATGAGAAGGAGAAAAGGCTCTGTGGTGCTGGGGGAGAGGGGGAGCAAGAGAGGGGGCAGAAGGCAGTTGAGGATTTGAGGAGGTGGAGTGATGAGATGGAAGTGAGAGGACAGGGAAAAGAGGAAGCTTTGTGGATGAGAGGGGGGCAACTTTCAGAAGGGTGAGTGAGGGGGTGAATGGTGGGAGAAGGGTGAGTGGGGAGAGTTGATGGAGAAAGGTGAGGGGGGAGTTTTTGAGAAAGGTGAGAGGGAGGCTTGGAGGGAGAAGAGTGTGATGGTTGCTTTGAGAGGGAGTGGTGAGAGGGGTGAGTTGGCACTGAAGTTGGAAAAAAGACAATGGTTGATGGAATGCGAACATTCATTGCAAACTGTTTGTATTTTTATTTTTAGGTTAGAGATGTGATTAAACACATTTCTTGAGGGATGCAATAAAGGCGAAATAAGAGAATGGAGAGAAGAAACGCTGTAACAGTTGGATTTTTTAGGCAAGGTATGAGGGAAAGGTCGAATTGAGAGCAGTCTGTTTAAATAGAAGAATAGTCGTGAATTCTGATACAGGAATGAGAACCACACATGTGAAAGAGGAAGATGAAGCATTATAAGAGATCGTTTTATTGTATTTGGCAATTCCATGCCAAATACATTGTTATTACTGGAATTCTTCTTCTTATTATTATTATTCTTTATTTATTTTTCCCACACATCCTTTGCCCCAAAACTCCTCCTAGCGTTTTTCTCTCAGAGCACTAACAATTTTGTCTTTGAAATGGGACAAGGTCAAGGAAGTGCAGTGCAACTTTTGACCTTGAAATTCTCAAGGTTAAGGTCAAGGTCACACAAGAGGTCAAACACACATTTTGCCCCATATCTTCGCCCCACGGAAAGATACAGGTTAGCCGCTGACATTTTGTGATAGGTCACAAGAGGGCCTACAAAAATTATATTTTCGTCAAAGTTGTGTGACCTATATCTTCTCAGATCGGTAGGGGTCAAAGTTCATGACGTTGCCAAATATGTATTCGCTTCTAGCGAATGCAGCCCTCTAGTTATTATTATTATTATTATTATTATTATTATTATTATTATTATTATTATTATTATTACTAGCCAAACCCACGCTCCGCGCAAAGTTTCTAAAGTTAGGGTTCGTTAGGAAATAAATATATCCAGTGTTCACAATGTCATTTATAGAATTTTTGTAAATACAATGTTTCTTGTTACATTTTTTGTGTCAAATGCATCTTCTGAGAGAGTCAGCATATGCAGAAGAGGGTTTTACACTGTAGACGCTGTTTTCTAGGAGTGGCATTATGCCTCTCAGTGGTGACGGTCTGTCTATGACAAACATTCTGACGTCAGCGAATGACCGATGATGTCATGACGTCATTACGCCTCTCAGCGGTGACGTCACACGTCGTCATGCAAACGAATGTAAAAATTAGAAAATTGCCAAAAATTCCCAAACTGTCCGTTTGGCGCGATCTCAGATAGCCTATGCTGTACATTAGACCACAGAGTACCTGCAAGCCAAAAGTGGCGACAATCCGTCTGGCAGTTTCGGAGGAGATACGTCCACAAAATATAGCTTTGAGTATTAATATAATAACAACTGTTTGAGAGAGTTTTCATCAGATGAGGTGATGGAAAGGTTGTAGAAGAAATTGAGGTGAATGGTGAATTTGTATCGGTAAACACAGAGGGTGGAAACAGTTCACGTGGTTATGGGGGAAGCACGTGGCTGCAGGAGGTGTATAGTCAAAAGTAAATTGATTTATTTTCAAAAAGGATTGCGTAACATTCGGAAAAGGGAAGGTTGAATTAAAATCGTAGAGGTGTATGGTGAATTTGGAACTGTAAACACAGAGTGAAGTTGCTGGGTCGATGAAAAGTATCAGGAGGAGGGTGGAGATAGACACGTGGTTACAGGAGGTGTATAGATAAAAAGGATACAAGGATTATTATTAATTTTTGATGTATTTTGAAGAATAGGTAAGATTCGGGAATGGAACATTGAAGGAAGAAATCGTGAAGGTAATGGCGAGAGTGGGTCAGCTCAAGTAGAATAAAGATGGTGTGCCGGCAGAAGGAGGAAGAAGAAGGAGAAGAGGAGGAAGAAGATGAAGAAGACAAAGAAGAAGGATTGGGACTCGTGGGTACTCGTGGGTATGGAGAAAGGTAGTTTTTTGGGGGTTTTTTTGGATTTAAGACAAGAAACAGAGTTTTTGTATTGAGAGGGATGGGGGACGTTGAGAAAGTGTGGAAAATAGGAATTGAAGGTAATAGAGAGATAATACAAATAAAAATGATCGTACACCAAGAGGGGAAGGATGGGGAGGCCTCAAGGAATCCGGTAAGACAAGGTCGACGAAAACTCACAAAATAGCACGATTGTTGAAATAAAACTGAACTAGGAACACACAGTAACATGTAGGTGAGAAAATAAACAGTTAAAACGGGACAGATAACGACTGGAAACTTAACTTTGAGAAAGTCAGCAGAGAGCCCTGAGAGACCCTGCCGTCGCTCCAAACCCAGAACCCAGCAATTTTTGTGACCTTTTTTTTGTGACAAACCCAGTTTGTGACATTTTCTCAGAAACATTACACCGATAAACGTATAAATCCACGGGGTTGTTACAAGTCATGAGGTCTTGTGCCTCTCGCTGAAGAAAGCTGACTGCGCCAAAGGCTTGGTGGCCAAATTGGATTTACATTTCCTATTTTGAAAGATTGTTTGAAAGGCTTGGGAGCCATTTTGGATTTATTCTTTTTATCAAATAAATTTTTGATATTCTTCTCCAGAACCGCTAAACCAATCAACACAAAACTTCAGCTTCGGCACATCAACAATAGGCCACAGAGTTTCAGATACTAAATCTCTAAAATGAAATGGGCCAGCAAAATACAAATGAAGATACAAAAGTGAAGTATCTCATGGGCCAATCAATCGAAAAAAATGTTATATACGGTATAGTAATACAAATCATAGGCTATAGCAATGAGGATTTTTAACACTTGTTGCCATATCCTTTGAATCTCCTCTTAGCAACAAGCCACCAATGCCTATTAAAACAAAATAAAGTTTTTTGCAGATTTGTACGAGTAGTTTTGGTCTTGAAAATGCTAAATTTGAAGGTGTCTTGGAACATTCTTTCAACTCTAGGTGTTACTGACGAGAAGCCTTGATACTTGCTTGCAACTCTCACTATAATTAAAGTTGAAAGTTGAATAAATGAGAAACACCTGCTCCCTATGAGAGTAGCAAAGGGTGGGATTGGGGAGGGGGGTGGGAGGGAGCGGAGTACCTATAAATAAATAAAAAGGAGGGAGAGCATCTCACCTTTTTGTGTCGAGATTAAATGCTGGATGATGACATCAGTGATGTTGGCACGGTAGGCATACCTATCCTTGTACAGACCATGTACAGTATTGAACACCAAATGATACATGGCTATGGTGCCATCTTGGCATCCCAGTGCCTGCAGAAATAAAAGCCACCCCCACAAGATAAATTAGTTGGACTACTCTATTTCTTCTGGAAAAAGCTATTACTGGGTTGTAGGTTCATTAGGAAAGACTAGCACAGTACCATCCATTCGAGCGATCTTGTTCCAAGCGTGCAACACGTTATTGTGACACATCCCGATATTTGCGTGGTCCAGAGGCAACAGAGCGCTGTCTCCATCGCTCTCAAAAATAAAAATAATCTGGCTTACATACAAAAACATGCGTACTGCTAATGTGCAAATGTAATAAATCATGGTTTTATAGCTCAGATAATTAGCCCATCCCCCACTCAGTGGAAGATGGGGTTTTGCAATCACTTCTGGATGTGTGTGTGTGTGTGTGTGTGTGTGTGTGTGTGTGTGTGTGTGTGTGTGTGTGTGTGTGTGTGTGTGTGTGTGTGTGTGTGTGTGTGTGTGAGTGTGTGTGTGTGTGTGTGCGCGCGCGCGCGCGCGCGTGCCATCACTTTTTTTTTTTACCATTTGAGCTTTTGTCATCAAATTTTCAACAAAGTCTTATTGAGAGAATATGGAGAAGACAAAGTAATAATTTGGTTAAAAGGTCAAAGGTCAGCATCACATAAAATCGTCAATTTTCATCCAATAGACCAAAAATTTGAATTATCATTTGAGCTTTTGCGATCACATTTTCAACAAAGCTTTATTATGAGAATATGGAGAAGACAAATTAAGAATTTGGTCAAAAGGTCAAAGGTACCATTTGGCATACAGAAGAAGTCAGAATACAAAGTGGTCAAGCTTTGCATTTTCAGATGCATTCTAGTTCTAATTGCAGTGGCACAGAGGTTGACACCAGAGGGATTCCTGAAGCCTTAGGCATGATCCTAAGGCCTAAATGTACTGTCGCTATCACAAGGACCATGACGCCTATTGGTTCCAACCTTTCGATATTTGATGATCCTTTAAACAGTCGCTTTGTGTTACACTGAACAGAAAATGTATATGGAGGGCATAGCGATTGCAAATACAGAATGACACTTCTGAAGATGTTGTTGGCTCACCAAAATGGTGGACGTATGATTTTTTTTTCAGGTCACAATTGTGGGTGATGTCAGGACAATTGTCCAACCAATGGGCATTGAGTGGACATAATACAAAAATGCATGCACACACATACATACATACATACATACAAACATACAGGTCATGAACAAAAAAAAAATGGAAACACCGAGGTAGATGATGGACACTCATTATATTGAAAGCAATGGCTTCCACAATAGTATGGCCCATGGGGTAATTAAGCAAATACCATCCCAGCATGCTTAGGGTCATGTATAGAAATGCTGAAAAGGCCTGGTTGCCCATAATTATGGCTAGTATGGCTATAAGAGGAGACCTCAGTGACTTTGAAAGAGGGATGATTGTTGGTGGACGTTTGGCAGGAGCTTCAGTGACAAAGACAGCTCGACATGATGATATTTCATGAGCAACGGTGTCTAAGGTGATGTCGGCATGGAACTCCGAGGGAAAGACATTATCAGCAAAGGGCAACAGTGGCAGTGGGCAGATCCACATAGTCCAGGATTGTGATATCCATGCATTGATTTTAAGTGCAAGACAAAGCAAGCGAGCAACTGCAGATCAATTGACTGTAAATTTCAATCTGGGGCATGAGCAACCGCTTTCATTTAAAAACGGTCTGCAGAGAAAGCCAGAGCAGGATAGCATAGTCGGGTTGCAGTGCACAAACCATTCATCACACCTGGCAATGCACATTTGTGAGTCCAGTGGTGCAAAGAGCACAGGCTACCGAGCAGTGGAGAAATGTGATATTGTCAGATAAATCCTTCGCCATGTTCTCGACAAACGGATGAGTGAACGTGTGGTGCCAACCTAAATAACTCTACAACCCTGAGTGCTTTATTGTTCCAACAGTGAAGGGTTCTGGTGGTTCTATATTGATGTAGGCTGCATTTTCCTGGCATGATTTGGATGCAGTCATTCCCTTAGAAGGCAAGGTCAATGCCATTCGCTACTTAATGATACTGAGTGATCATATTCACCCAATGTGGCATTTATTTCCTGCCGGGGGGGGGGGGTGGGGGTGTCTTCCAGAATGACAATGCTTCAATCCACAGAGCACGCGTGGTCACCCAATGGCTTGATGAGCATAACACTGATGTTGTCAATTTGTCATGACCTTCTCAGTCACCTGATGTGAACCCAATCGAGCATTTATGGGATATTCTGGAACAACATCTGAGACAGTGTGTTCCACTTCCATCAAACAGGTGTGAGTTGATTGACTTTCTCATGGAAGAATGGTGCCGCATCCCTCCTGCAGAATTCCAGTATCTGGTGGACTCTGCCATCATGCCTACAGGCCCTACCGGCCACACGTGGTGACTCAACACCCTATTAAGTGACTTTACATTGGTGTTTCCATTTTTTGTCCACTACCTGTAAATACATACATGCACTTACTCGATTGTATATAGATTATGCGAGGTATGCTTTTTTCACATTTGTATCCTTGATAAGCTATACTAATTAGTTACTGCAGATGAGTTCAAACGAGAGAACAAAATGTGAAACAAGAAACAATAATGTGATGTGAATTCAAACTTCACATAAACCTCGAGAATTAAAGCCATGCATCAAGAGACATGGTAGTAACTAAAGTCAAGTTATTCCAAGAATGGAACGCATGCAATGAAGAAAAGCAGAAGCCTTCATTCGCTGAAGAAGCCAAATGCACACGATAAGATAAGAGAATCTCCATGAGTTTTGCACAGCGATAAAGTTATTTACGAGAGGGGTTGCAAAGGGTCTATATTATAATATTTGAAAAGTGTAAATGCAGATGTAAACAAATACAAATGAAAGTTTAAAAAAAAAGAAAGTTTTTATGAATTATTATTCTCTGTTGTGAATTTTTTTTCAATTTACCATACTCTTTACAGAGAGTTGGTGCTGCCGAAACAGTTTATTGGCAAGGGTTATACTGGGTGGTTTGCCATTACCTTCCCAATGTTGTTTTGGGAAGGTTATATTTTTACGCCTGTGTTTGTCTGTCTGTGAGCAGCTTATCTCAAAAGGTAGAGAAAGATTCGGCCGAAACTTGGTGGACAGATTGTGTGTGTGACAAGAACAAAATTATTCAATTTTGCCGAAGATCCAAATCCCGATACGAGAATTTTTAAAGTGATTCTTCACCAATGAGTGATAAGACCAAAGATGATATACAGATATCCCCCACTTAACAAAGCGGTTACGTATCTTTATACCCCTTCATTAAGCAAACCTCCGTTATGCGGGAGCTCGTTTTCCATGATTTTTTTAATGGAGAAATTACACCTCGTTTCCCAACCCTAATTTTTCGGTCTACTCGCGAAGCCATATGCTTTGTACAACGATGGTTTTAGTTGCAAATGACATTATAATATTATTATATACCTAATAATAAAGACAGTAAAACAATAATAAAGTTAACTTGTTTGTAACACCAAAATAATCTTGAGTCCAAGTTTCTGTACAAGAAGGCTTACAGAAGGCCACAGGAGGGGCTGGAGAAGATGGTTATTTTTAACCTTTTCATTCTGAAAAATTAATTATTCACAAGCCTTCTGAAAATTTAATGACCCCAATGAAAAGTTAATCAGCAGGAAAGACGTGTATTGCCACAGAAGTGACATTGTGCAATCACCAGACACCCTGTTGTTGGAATGGCTCCTTCGTTGTAGCAAATGAAGACATTTGTTAAGTGACGAATAGCACTAAATTAAACCATTTGTTGGGCAAACCTTCACCATTCGAACGTTCGTTAAGAAGGGAATACCGGGACAGCATGATATCTCAAAAAGTTATGGACAAGTTATGACTAAACTTGGTGGCTGAGTTGGGTTGGTGACAAGAACAAGCTGATTAGATTTTGGTTCAGGTCCGGCTGCAGAATCCAGCCTATCATTGGGATACAAAATGCAAACTGTTCAGCCTGGCAGAGGAATGCGCTTTGGCCATGTTCTATCCTTTTAAATGCTGAGTGTCAATCAAGGAAGCAGGAAGTACCATTTTTAAAGTCTTTAGTATGACTCAGCCATAGTTTAACACACTGGCCTGCCAGACTAGTGGACATTCTAACCATTATGCCAGTGATTGTGGTTTCGATTGTGATAGGAATTGATATTTTATCGAAAAAGACAAAAGTTTTGATTCATTTGAGTTTGTATAAATGTTTATGTATTTTCCAACCTACTTTGTTGTTACTTCAGGGTGCTGACCTCTGCCACACAGTCACTCACACTTGCTCTGCTTTGGGGCTAGTAGTGTGGTTTGTGGGTAAAGAAAGCCTGGCCAATGAGCGAGGCATAGAAACAAAGACTCCAAAGGACAAACACGACTTCCTCACAAAAATTATAATTTCCACCCAAACTGAAGAGCAAGACAAAACTCAAAGGAAAAGATATCGGGGATGAATAAGCAAAGCAATTATTTTTCAACACTGTCCATAAAGTGATAAATACTATGGCAGGACTAGATTGTGGAGGTACGATTATATCGATCAAAACTTGTGTCGAGATAAGTTAATGACCTATAGTGAGTCAATGTTCATGACTGCACATCGTTTAAGTGAATTGCAAATATATTTAAACAACTCAGTCAACTGTTTCAGTACATCATCATCATAATGCTGGATGGGAGATAGCCCTTTGGGGAAAGCCATACAATCACATTCAGGATCCATCGCAATTGTGGAAAATATTAGTGGCTCCTATAGCCAAGTAATACACACCACGTAGTTTGAATTTGGTTTGACCCGACAGCACCACACCCAAGAGGTGTGCTCTGCAATGATTCCAAGATGCACACCATCATGGGAGTACAAAGAGGCCTTTCTATCTGAACCACAGAGCAACAGGTATTCGCCCTGGGAGAAGTAGCTGACACAGCAGGGGTCATATCCCAGCCTTCGTTCTTCACCAACCTGAACACACTCAGTGGAATCACGGATGAGAAAATATAACCCCAAGTTAAACGCAAAACGACACCAAAATCCAAAGCCACAAAAACTTACAAGGAAATACAACAATGATCAGCATACTTTTCACCTTTAACCTTGGAAAGGGGTCACACAATTTCACAAGTACCACATTCTCAAGAAAAGGAAGAAGGGCTCGAGGAAGATTTTCAGAGGAAGATGAGCATCAAGTAATCTAGCGCAGCTTGGTGGTTGGGTAGGCAAAACAGTGACCAAAAGGCCATGATACAAGTTGTGAGGTTGCATGCCATGGCCCTGGTACAAGAGGGGAAGTGGTTATCATAGCCAGGAGACAACCATTCCATGCATCTGAGTGGCTGTCGTACCCTTGTTCCACCAAGTTGGTAGAAAGATAACCTTTGGCCCCAGTCAGCCACAGCAATGATGTTATGCTGCCTCTGCCTGCAGGACATGTCACGTGCATCGAACATCAATTTATAATTCATGGAATGTTAAATTCTAAACTGTAATGGAATGGTTGCATCGCCAAGAAAATCAATAAACAAGTATTGCACCTCAAATACCATCACAATTTCCTTACCGTCTTGGTTTCCAGCAAATGGACCAGATAGGTGCGGGTGTTTGGCTTGACCTGTCTATGCGCACTTTCTCCTCCCCATTACTGTTGCGGATGCTGATCATTCCATTATACAAGCCCAGCGCCAGGTATTGTCCGTCACTGGTCCAGCTGAAAGGGGAACATAAAACGTAATCATTGAATATCCAACGTGATATGAGGTAAAACCGCAGACATCATCTACAAGATAAAAAGGGTGAGCGAAAAATGTGACCTTGCAGTACGTTTCATTTTATTATGTTTCACCGGTGGTGCTCTGTGTGGAAGCCAGGAAAGCTCACAGAATCATAGAATATGCCTCAATAATAAAGGCCTTACCAGGTCATGTCATAATCGTTATACAATACGTGAATGCCAGACAGAATGAACCGAATCCAATGAACCCATGTTGGAGTCTGTGAAACTTAGATGAGCCTTTAATGGCTGCTTGAAAAACAAGCTTCTCATTGGCTGTTAAACTAAAACCTATTCCTTGCATAGCTATCATAGTCGCATATCTATATCAAGATCCCGTACACACAATGCAAGTAAGGACAAATGCTGTGTTACAATCAGTATGTCAAATTAAATGCATTGAAGTTCATTAATCACTCAATAAAGAAGTAAATTCTTCCAATTACCTGCAGCAGGTGATTCTACTCGAAATCTTATTCTTGGAGACGGACTTATTCTCAGAGGACCAAATCCCTGCAAACAATTATGCATTAAATAGTTAGTTGGTATCTCGTTTTAAAATGGAAAAATAAATCATTAAATAAGTTTAAAACAATAACAAAATATGCCACTGTTGGAACTCCTGAGAAGTAAATTTGGTGATGTCACATCCTGAGACAACTTGAGATAAGTCTTTCAAGGTCAGTTCAATGTTGGTGTTCCTGGCAGTTTTCAAAATGTTTGCGGCTCATCATTTCTGCTCATTGGGAATTAACTGGGATTGTAAATGGAAAACTGAACTTCGAAAACTCAGAGGTACATTATAGTACTTACACTGATGTTAAGAATGACGGCTATGTCAATACAGTAAGTTCTCCGAGAAGGTAGCTTCTAACGACATAGTTTCGCTATAACGTCTCTAACCAATAAAGATAAACACTTTTCTAACAACGTTGTGACATTTCCATATGACGTTGTCAGTTCCCATCAACGAGTCGCATTTTTAGACTTTCCTCCTACGCATAATTCGGAACTACTTGCGTCAGCGGAACACCATCCCATGCAGTTGGTACAGTATATGTACTGCACGCATAAGGATGCAAAGCGGCGAGAAGCAGAACAGATGCTGTACCCACTCCATCTTAATCTTTATTCATCATCCACCCGGTGAACTTAGGCTCTTTTTTTTGTGAAGTGAATTTCTGCTAAACATCACCCATGAGTGATAAACATCCTGCGAATAATAAGGACAATGAGCCTGTGACAAAGAAGGAAAGGAAATCAGTGTCTTTGGAGACCAAGATGGACATTGTGAGATACATTGAAGGTGGAAAGAGGGCAGTGGTTATTGCCAGGTCTCTCTGCCTGCCACCAATGACGGTATGGACCATCTTTAATAGCGACAACGAGATTAGGGAAAGCATCAAAAATGTGACCCGGTTCATGGCTAAAAGGGTTCGATTTCCTCGTGGCAGGCAGCATGATGGAGAAGATGTCCCATTTGAAAGCTATACAATCACATTCAGGATCCATCGCAATTGTGGAAAATATTAGTGGCTCCTATAGCCAAGTAATACACACCACGTAGTTTGAATTTGGTTTGACCCGACAGCACCACACCCAAGAGGTGTGCTCTGCAATGATTCCAAGATGCACACCATCATGGGAGTACAAAGAGGCCTTTCTGTCTGAACCACAGAGCAACAGGTACTCACCCTGGGAGAAGTAGCTGACACAGCAGGGGTCAGATCCCAGCCTTCGTTCTAAGGCTGGGATATGACCCCTGCCGTTCTTACAAATTTTTGTAAGCACGCTACACGAATTAAAGGTGTTTTTCGTGCAATATTTTTTTATGACTTGGGACACATTAAATGTTCTTTACATTAATTAAAATGGGAATATTCGTTTCCAACAATGTCATTGTCCAATCGTTGGGAAACTTTAAACACAGGAGGGACTCCCACAGAGAATATTTTATTGCAAACTCTGACATCATAAGTCACATCGTATGGTAGCCATATTGGATCAAGATTTTTAAAATATTGGACATATTTTCTCCGAAACCGCTCAAGGAAAAAAACTGAAACTTGGCAAATGCCATCAACTCCTCATGGGGGTTTACAGGGTGATAATCATGACGCCATTAGATAAGTGGTATTCCAGCCATAATTGATTGAATGCAAATCCTTATCCAAAAAATATGAAACTTCATATATCTGATCTATGAACCAATGTGAGTGAAGAATTACATTTATCACATTCATAACCCATGCCAAGAAACTACGTCACATAATATAGGCCATCAGCCGTAAGCTGTATCGTGCAATTTCGTTCCACTCATGGTGGGGGAGGGGGCGGGGGTTAGACAAAACCTTCATAATATGATAGTATACATATATATATATATATATATATATATATATATATATATATATATATATATATATATATATATATATATATATATATATATATATCCAAATACATAAGTATGCAAAAGTTCTCCACTCAAATAGCTGCAGTTATTGTGTATTTTCATCTTGAAAATCGATGCATTCCCAGCGTTCTCTCATTTGAACTCGGATCACGTGTGGGCCACGTGACACCTCGACAGCCAATAGATCGGCTGACATCGTATGCAAATTACGTCAGACTGTCACGTGACCAGCTAAATTGTCCAAGGTGGAAGCTTCCTGCAGGGAGGAAATCACCGGCAGCTGATCGGCGATTTTTGATGAATATGGCCAGTGAGGACGCTCCCCCGTGTATTATTCACCAGGACAATGTAGCGAACGAAGAAGTCAAATGTTTTACGTCTGTAAAGCCACTGTCACACCTTGATGATTTAGCCAGCGTATCTCGATTTATGAAAAATCAAGCCTGGTGTTGGCGCAGTGGTTAGGGCAGTGGCTTGGGACCCAAAAGGTCCTGAGTTAAAGCCCCGTTGGGACACTGAATTAATATATATATATATATATATATATATATATATATAATGTGTATATATATGTATATATATATATACATATATATATATATATATATATATATATATATATATATATATATATATATATATATATATATATATATATATATATATATATATATATGAACCAAGTCGAAAACACCAGAGGGTTGACTCAGCCTGCCATCCTTCCGAGGTCGGCGAAATGAGTACCAGTTGTAGTGGGCCCGGTGTATGCCCCGGTAAGAATAGGTGTACCATATCCCTGTGTGTCGTAAGAGGCGACCAGGGTTGCGTCAGGAAGGGCATCCGGCATAAAAACCTATGCCAAATCATTATGCGGACAACAAAACGAATTTCCATACCGGATCGGTCGAGGCCCGGGTTACCAACGACCGCCACCGGTACCGGTGGTCAGCAGGGTACCAGTGGAAATTGTGTTACTGCTGGGCGAAGGAGGAGAAGGAGACGGGGAAGGCGAGTCCGGAGAAGGTGGGAGAGGAGGAAGGGTAGAAGTGTGGAGGTAAGAGTTGGAACTCTGAATGTTGGGACAATGACTGGCAAAGGGCGAGAGTTGGCTGATATGATGGAGAGAAGAAAGGTGGACATACTGTGTGTACAAGAGACCAAGTGGATGGGGAGTAAGGCTAGGAGCATTGGAGGTGGTTTCAAACTGTTCTACCATGGTGTGGATGGGAGGAGAAATGGTGTCGGGGTAATCCTGAAGGAAGATTATGTCAAGAGGGTATTGGAGGTGAGGAGAGTGTCTGACCGAGTGATGAGTGTGAAGTTGGAAATTGAAGGGGTGATGATGAATGTCATCAGTGCATATGCCCCACATATGGGGTGTGAGATGGAGTGTAAAGAAGATTTCTGGTGTGAGTTTTGATGAAGTGGTGGAGAGTGTATCCAAGGATGAAAGAGTGGTGATTGGAGCAGATTTCAATGGGCATGCTGGGGAAGGGAATAAAGAGGATGAGGAGGTGATGGGTAGGTACGGTCTCAACAAGAGAAATGTGGAAGGGCAAATGGCGGTAGAGTTTGCAAAAAGAATGGAAATGGCAGTGGTAAATACGTATTTCAAGAAGAAGGAGAAACACAGGGTGACATACAAGAGTGGAGGAAAGTGCACACAGGTGGACGACATCTTAAGCAGGAGATGCAACCTGAAAGAGATTAGTGACTGTAAGGTGGTGGCAGGGGAGAGTGTAGCTCGACAGCATCGATTGGTGGTCTGTAGGATGACTTTAGAGGTGAGGTTGAGGAAGAGAGTGAGGGCTGAACCAAGGACCAGATGGTGGAAGCTGAAGGAGGAAGACTGTTGCGTGAAATTTAGGGAGGAGGTGAGACAGGCGTTGGATGGTGGTAAAGATGGGTGGGATGATTGGGCAACGACAGCAGAAGTTGTGAGGGAGATAGCTAGGAAGGTACTTGGTGTGACATCTGGACAGAGGAAGGAAGATAAGGAGACTTGGTGGTGGAATGAGGAAGTACAGGAAAGTATAAGGAAGAAGGGGTTGGCGAAAAAGAAGTGGGATAGTCAGAGAGATGAAGAAAGTAGGCAGGAGTACAAGGAGTGGTGGGAAAGGCAAAAAGAGAGGTGGCAAAGGCAAAGGAAAAGGCATATGACGAGCTGTATGAGAAGTTGGATACAAAAGAAGGGGAAAAGGATTTATTCCGATTGGCAAGACAGAGGGACCGAGCTGGGAAGGATGTGCTGCAGGTTAGGGTGATAAAGGACGCAAATGGGAATGTGCTGACGAGCGAGGAGAGTGTGTTGAGAATGTGGATGGAGTACTTTGAGGAGCTGATGAATGAAGAAAATGAGAGAGAGAGAAGGTTGGAAGAGGTGGAGATAGTGAATCTGGAAGTGGGGTGGATCAGTAAGGATGAAGTGAGGACTGCTATGAAGAAGATGAAAAGTGGAAAGGCGGTTGGCCCAGATGGTATACCAGTGGAGGCATGGAAGTGCTTCGGAGAGATGGCAGTGGGGTTGTTAACCAGATTGTTTAATAAAGTCTTGGAAAGTGAGAGGATGCCGGAGGAGTGGAGATTAAGTGTACTGGTTCCGATTTTCAAGAATAAGGGTGATGTGCAGAGCTGTGAAAATTACAGAGGGATAAAGTTGTTAAGCCACACCATGAAGTTGTGGGAAAGAGTAGTGGAAGCGAGGTTGAGAGGAGAGGTGATGATCTGTGAGCAGCAATATGGGTTTATGCCAGGAAAGAGCACCACTGATGCGATGTTTGCTTTGAGAATGTTGATGGAGAAGTATAGGGAAGGCCAGAAGGAGTTACATTGTGTGTTTGTGGATTTAGAGAAAGCTTATGATAGGGTGCCAAGAGAGGAGTCGTGGCATTGTATGAGGAAGTCGGGAGTGGTGGAGAAGTATGTGAGGATCGTGCAGGATATGTATGAGGACAGTGTGACAGCGGTGAGGTGTGCGGTAGGAATGACGGACCGGTTTAAGGTAAAAGTGGGATTGCACCAAGGATCGGCTCTGAGCCCTTTCCTGTTTGCAATGGTGATGGACAGGTTGACGGACGAGATCAGACTGGAGTCCCCATGGACTATGATGTTCGCGGATGACATCATGATCTGTAGGGAGAGTAGGGAGCAGGCTGAGGCGAGCCTCGAGTGGTGGAGGTACGCACTGGAGAGAAGGGGAATGATAGTCAGTCGGAGTAAGACGGAGTACATGTGCGTAAATGAGAGGGAGGGTGGTGGTATGGTGCGGTTGCAAGGAGTTGAGGTGGGGAAGGTGGATTGGTTTAAATACTTGGGATCAACTGTCCAAAGTAATGGAGAGTGTGGGAGAGAAGTGAAAAAGAGAGTGCAGGCAGGATGGAGTGGGTGGAGAAGAGTTGCAGTAGTGATTTGTGACAGAAGGGTAGCTGCAAGAGTGAAGGGGAAAGTATATAAGACGGTAGTGAGACCAGCTATGTTGTATGGTTTGGAGGCGGTGGCGCTAACAAAAAGACAGGAAGCGGAGCTGGAGGTGGCAGAGTTAAAGATGCTGCGATTCTCGTTGGGAGTGACGAAGATGGATAGGATAAGAAATGAGTATATTAGAGGGACAGCGCAGGTCGGACGGTTTGGAGACAAAGTGAGAGAGGCGAGATTGAGATGGTTTGGACAAGTGCACAGGAGGGAAGCAGAGTATATCGGGAGAAGGATGTTGAAGATGGAGCCGCCAGGCAGGAGGAGAAGAGGAAGGCCAAAGAAGAGGTTCATGGATACGGTGAGGGCGGACATGCGGGTGGTTGGAGTGTCAATGGAAGATGTGGAGGATAGAGCGAAATGGAGACGGTTGATCCGCTGTGGCGACCCCTAACGGGAGCAAGCCGAAAGAGGAAGAAGAAGAAGATGTCGATTTATGAAAAATTTGTCTAAAACGCTGGCACACGTCGAATACGTGATGGGTACATTTTGTATACATTGAGAGCACGCTGAAAAACACTGCCATACGTCGTAGTACGCTGGCTTTAAACGTTGTACTTTTGGGTTGTCCTCAAATTTTTGCATGCTTGAAATTTTACGACGTATGCCGGCGTATGACTCACACGTTCCGCTACGCTGGGTATAAGTTGTAGGCACGTTATGCGATCGTTGACACACGTTACTTGTAAGTTACTCATAAGTCGAAACACGTCGAGGTAATGTTTAGCGTACCCGAAACTTATTTCTAACCTATGAGTAACGTTTTGTAAGCACGCTACACGAAGGTTGTTCACACCTCGCAACAAGTTACTTGAAAGTTCCTCATACGTCGAAACACGTCAAAGTAATGTTTAGGGTACCCGTGACTTATTTATAACCTATGAGTAACGTGCTTGGGAATTATTTGTAAAGCATGTCCTACGCACAAATACGTATGTAGACGTATTTGACGTCTTCAGGATGACCACAGAACTTACTGAACGCGTTTCTAACTTACAGATACAGTATAATGGCGCATTGGCAGCGATTCGGGGAATTTGTATATAAAAAGGGGCTTCGTAGGAGGAACCTGTCTTTTTGTTAGACTTCGTGGTGAGTACATGTCCATGTCATTCTGAGAGATGGAGGATACGGCAAGGCTGAGACGACAATACCTACCTGTCCTCGAACATCAACATGACCTCATCGAGTTGACACTGCACCAGTTGTGTGCCAACAGAGCCGGGAGAAGAAGACGTGAACGGAGGAGAAGGAACTGGGTCAGACCATGGATCGCGAGGCGATGCCATTACAGCATATATGACCAGCTCATGGTGGAACTCCGGAACGAGGACCATGCATCCTTCATCAACTTCCTGTGAATGCCCCCAGCGATGTTCGACGAGCTGCTAGCCAGAGTGGGTCCAAGGATAACCAAGCAGTACACCTTTTATAGGGATCCGCTTGAGCCTGGCATGAGGCTGGCACTGAGCCTGCTGCTGTTGGTGCCGTGACTGCAGTGCTGTGGAAGCGATTTAACTCGTTCAATGAAAACGATTTCAATTGCCAAGCACTAGCGTCCAAAAACAATGGGCGAGTAACAGCCATTTATTTAAATCGTTCAGTGTAAATCATTTCAATAGTCGAGTGGAAGCGATTTAACTCATTCAATGGAAACGATTTCAATGGCCGAGCACCAGCGTCCAAAAACAATAGGCGAGTGACAGGCATTTATTAAAAGTGAAGTTTCAGCCTATGAATAGAAAACCTCACGTAATTGCCGAAGATACGCTGCCACGCTAGACATATGTTAGACTATCGTTGGGCATAGGTTGTGGACGCCTAAAACACGCGAATCAATCGTTGGTATAACTTATCTATAAGTTATCAAAGCGTTCTGTGTTCATTACTAGTACATTTTGCATTTGTCCAATTCGTTTTGAATACTTTAAAAACTGAAACAAAAAAAATAGTTCATCGTGGGAATGAGAAAAAAAAATTATCCGAAAAGAACATCAAACAATGGTGCAAAGTAGTCTCCTATTCGTGGACGCAACGAGGATCCATCATCACCCACACCCTCCCCATCACGCTCACCTACTATTACTGACATGGACCTACTACTACTACCAATACTACTACTACCACTGCGACTACTACTACTACTACTACTGACATTGACATCTACTCAACATGGAGTCTGGAACACTGACGGGTTCCTCTTGCGAAGCCCATTTGTATATACCAATTCCCCTAAATGCTGCCACATCGCCATTATACTGTAGATGTAAGTTAGAAACACGTTCAGTAAGTTCTGTGGTCGTCCGGAAGACGTTAATCAAATTCGTCTACATACAAC
Source organism: Eptatretus burgeri (assembly GCF_056783735.1). Lineage (NCBI taxonomy): Eukaryota > Metazoa > Chordata > Myxini > Myxiniformes > Myxinidae > Eptatretus > Eptatretus burgeri. The sequence goes on from NC_140970.1 coordinate 96,981,460, forward strand.
AATGTGCGTTTGAGATACGTTACACATAGGTTCAAAGCACGCTACTCATAGGTTAAAAATTACGTTTCGGAGATGCTAAGTATTACCTCAACGTGTTTCGACTGATGAGTAACTTACAAGTAACGTGTGTCCGACGTGTGTCAACGATCACAGAGCGTGCCGAGAACTTATGCCAGCGTATGCGGAACTTTTGTCAGGTCAGGTTCGATCTGTGACCTGCTACAGGTACCATGTAAACCTGTACTAACCTGTTCCATGGTCGGGTTGTCGGCGACTAAACCGTCTCCCCCACCAGGTTTTCTGGTGAGGAGGGTGTTTGGATATGGACACCCAGCAGGATTAAAAACAAAACCTGTCAAAGGGCGGAGGAGCTCCTTGTGAGCCAACGGCCATCCATATCTAGTGCCCAACTGTGTCTGCGGACGTCCTCCTGCAGTTGGGTTACTTCTTATTAGGAGGTTGGTGGCAGGATTTGCACTCCAGCCACCGTAAAACGCTTCATTCCGCAAAACGCAAAAACGCAAAAAAATCTGAAAACCCACTCCGTGGGAGTACCTCCTGTGCAGCTTCCCTTCGCAGGGCAGCTCACTGGATGATGGGATTGGGGCAAAGCCTTCGGGACCCCCAATCTTTGATAGGAGGGAAACCACGGGGTAACATCCCTGGGTCAGATTGCGGGAGAGTGTGTCGGAGTGGTGCTGAGGTGTCGTCCACCAGACGGCGGTCTCCTTGGGTTAACCTGAGGCGGTCCCTTCGGCTGGGTGCCTGGAATGTCCTATCCCTAAGAGAGGATGATCACCTGTCTCTGTTATCATCTGAGCTCAAGCGTTTGGACATCGGGATTGCAGCTCTCTCTGAGGTTCGGAGACCGGATTGCGGCGAGATAATGGTGGGTGGTTACACCTACTATTGGTCTGGTCGCTCTGATGGTTACCATACCCAAGGAGTTGCTGTAGCTGTGTCCAATAAGCTGACCCCAATGATAATTGAGGTAACACCGGTCAACGAGCGTATTATGAGATTAAGGATTCGTCACTCCTTAGGTGTCATTTCCCTGGTCTCTATTTATGCTCCGACTGAGGCGAGTGATCTTACCGTGAAGGATGCATTCTACACCACACTCGAGTCTGTGGTTGATCAGTGCCCCAGACGAGATACACTTCTAGTCTTGGGGGATTTCAATGCATCGACTGGAACTGATAGGGATGGTTATGAGGTGTGTGTTGGTCCCCATGGGTCAGGAACTATGAACCAGAATAGCACTAAGTTCCTTGACTTCGCAAGAAGTCATGGACTTAGGGTGGCTGGTTCATGGTTTCAGCGCCCGCAAGCTCATCGCTGGACTTGGTATTCCAACGCTGGCGGTGTGGCAAAGGAGATTGACCATGTCCTCATTGACGGTCGTTGGAGGATGATCCAGAACTGCAGGGTCTACCGGAGTGCTCAGTTCCTCAATACTGACCACAGGCTTGTTGTAGCAACTCTAAAGCTGCACCTTAAATCCTGGAGAATGGTACCATCCCAGCCTAGGCTGGATGTTGCCAAGCTCAGGGATGAGAGAGTAGCTGAGGAGTTTGCGAACAGGCTGAGTGGACACTTGGGGGGTCTGGGTGCTTTGGGGGTCCTGAAGAGTTGTGGAGCACCTTCAAGACCACCGTCCTTGATGTTGCCGGTGGATGCCTTGGAGTTCACCGCAGGGCAAAGAAGAATTTTGTCTCTCAAGGGACACTGGATACCATTGACCAGAGTCGCAGGGCCAGGCTGAATGGCAGAGCTGAGCTGTTCAGGGAGCTGAGGCGTAAAACTGTACGTGCACTGAGGGTGGACAAGGAGGCCTATGTGCGAGGAATCTGTGAGGGGGTAGAGCATCACCTGTGGACAGGTGATTCTCGTCCCACTTACAGGGGAATTCGCGCATTACGTTCATCCAAGCCCATCCCTCGGAGCACTGCAGTTCGAGCAGAGAGTGGTAGGCTCTTGACAGAGGAGTCTGAAGTGAAGGCCCGCTGGGCCGGTTACTTTGAGCGGTTGTACCAGGCTGATCCCCCAGCTGTCGAGTTGGACGTCAAGGGTGTTACAATCCCTGTTGCTGACCCTCGAATCAACTGTGGTCCACCATCGCTTGTGGAAACACGGGCTGCGGTGAACCAGTTGAAACGGGGCAAAGCTCCAGGGATCTGTGGCATCCATGCTGAACTTCTCAAGGCTGGTGGAAATGCTGCACTCGCGTCGTTGCATGCAGTTTTGTGCTCTGCCTGGAACACAGGCATCATCCCAACTGACTGGAAGAGGGGCCTTGTTGTCCCTCTCTGGAAAGGGAAGGGTGATCGCCAAGACTGCAACAACTACCGAGGGGTGACGCTGCTCTCAGTGCCGGGCAAGGTCTTTGCTCGGATAATTCTTGATAGGGTTCGCTACCATCTGCTTGAGCACCAGCGTCCAGAGCAGTCAGGCTTTACACCAAAGAGGTCAACGATTGACCGTATCCTTGCTCTTCGTGTCCTCACTGAACGCAGACGAGAGTTTCGGCAGGGGCTGCTTGCAGCCTATGTTGATCTCTGTAAAGCGTTCGATTCAGTGAATCGGGATGTCCTCTGGAGGATTCTTGGTCTTCGTGGGGTGCCACCGAAACTGATCGATCTGATGTCTGAACTCTACTCTGGTACTGAGAGTGCTGTGAAGTGTGGTGGTACCGCCTCTGACTTATTTCCAGTTGTTACTGGAGTTCGTCAGGGATGTGTACTTGCCCCCACACTTTTCAACACTTGTATGGACTGGATTTTTGGGAGGATGTCGGAGAGATCAAGTTGCGGTGCATCGTTTGGCAATGTCAAGATCTCGGACCTTGATTTTGCAGATGATGCAGTCATCTTTGCGGAGACTTTAGACATCCTCTTGGGGGCCCTCGAGGTGCTGAATGAGGAGTCGGAGCCGTTGGGATTACGGGTTTCTTGGGTCAAAACAAAGATCCAGGCTTTCGGTGACATCTTGGATGCTGCTGTCCTGTCTGTGTCTGTTTGTGGTGAGGATGTTGAGGTCGTGGATAGATTCACTTACCTTGGCAGTGATATTCATGTCTCCGCAGGTTGTGAGCCGGAGGTCAATAGACGTCTGGGTCGGGCCTGGGGAGTCATGGATTCACTGGATCATGGGGTGTGGCGCTGCCGGTACCTGTGCGGGAGGACGAAAGTCCGAGTCTTCAGGTCCTTGGTACTTCCAGTCTTGCTCTATGGGTGCGAGACTTGGACTTTGACCAAGGATCTGAGACGGAGACTTAATTCCTTTGGTACCAGGTCTCTTCGGAGAATCCTTGGCTATCGCTGGTCGGATTTTGTGTCCAACGAGCGGTTGCTGAGAGAGACTCGGATGAGATTTGTTACCTGCATAGTCCGTGAGCGTCAGCTGCGGCTGTATGGACATGTGGCTCGTTTTCCTGACGCTGATCCTGCTCACCAGATTCTCTCAGCGAGGGAGTCTCATGAGTGGAGGAGGCCAGTGGGCCGACCACGTGCCTCATGGTTGCAGCAGGTTGACCATCATCTCAAGGAGATGGGGATGGGCCTGGCATCTGCCTGGGGGATGGCCAGACGGAGGCCCCTGGAGTACCGGCGGAAAGTGGACGCAGCGACGCGCTGTTCTGGCACATGCTCCCATACCTGACCTGACCTGACTGATGAGTAACTTACAAGTAACGTGTGTCCGACGTGTGTCAACGATCACAGAGCGTGCCGAGAACTTATGCCAGCGTATGCGGAACTTGTGAGCCATACGTCGGTCGTAAAATTTTCAGCATGCTTGAAATTTCACGATGTACTAGACGTACCACGGAATATGACAGCGTACTTCATTGTTTTTCAGCATGCTCCTAACGTATACACAACTTACCCATACCGTATTCGACGTGTGCCAGCGTTTTAGACACATTTTTCATTGGTCGGCATACGCTGGCTAAATCGTCAAGGTGTGACTGCGATGTTAACACTTCCAATTTTCAGGCGGTTATGATTTAAATCGGCGTGCGGCAGGTTTTTAACAGAGAACGCCACGAGTTCGTCGGCGATACATGCAGCGCGTCATCCTTCCGAGGTCGGCGAAATGAGTACAAGTTCCAGTGTGTGTACTGGTAGAGGGGCACTGCATCAGCGACACAGTCGCGCTTCAAGAAATGAGAGCTACCCTAGCAGCTAAGCTGCCATACGACCACCACCACCACAACGAAATTGTGAATTAAAAATAAGCTGTTTTCATTGCCTTTCTTATACATTGATTTTATTGCGTTGTTTTCCATAATTGTAAATATAGTCTGAGTTGGTTTAAAAGATATACCAGTATGTCTATTTGTATCAACTATATCGAAGAAGGATTTCCTAAAAATGTGGCAAAAACTATTGTATGAGAAATACTGATTTCAATTAATAACAATATTAAAATAAAATCATTCATAATAAAATCAAAATTCATTGCAAACTCTTTAAAGGCGGTCACGTGGTCAATGGTTTTTCCCGAATTAGTTTTCAAGATAAATTAAATTACTATTTTTTGTAAATAAACAACATAAATAAATGCTTTAAGGGGGGGTAATCTGAAATCGTAGGGGGTAGGATTAAATCGATTTCAAGCTACCCCAGGGGGTAACTTGAAATCTTTACATGGCACTCTCGGCTAAACGTAGTTCGGATCCATCCAAGATGAGGCATTTGTTGACACTTTCTCTCCATTCATCCCATCTTACAGACGTAAAACGTTTGGCTTTTTTGTTCGCTACATTGTCCTGGTGAATAATACACGGGGGAGTGTCCTCACTGGCCATATTCATCAAAAATCGCCGATCAGCTGCCGGTGATTTCCTCCCTGCAGGAAGCTTCCATCTTGGACAACTTAGCTGGTCATGTGACAGTCTGACGTAATTTGCATACGATGTCAGCCGATCTATTGGCTGTCGAGGCGTCACGTGGCCCACACGTGATCCGAGTGGAGAAAATTCAAATGAGAGAACGCGGGGAATGCATCGATTTTCAAGATGAAAATACACAATAACTGCAGCTATTTGAGTGGAGAACTTTTGCATACGTATGTATTTGGATATATACTGTCATATTATCAAGGTTTTGTCTACCCCCCCCCCCATGGGTGGAACGAAACTTGATTTTCAAGCACTTTCTGAGCCATGGCTGATGGCCTAATAGGGTGCTTGGATGACACAGTTATATGGGCCACAATAGCAGTGGGCCATAATACTTGCGTGTCCAGTTAACGATTGTATTTTTCTTGAGAATGAGCGTGCGAGGCGAGATTGTGCACTCTACGAGTGCCATTCCAGTTAACCCATTGTATCCCTCATCAACACTTTTTTTCATCTCTGAAGCATTTCTCATCCTTTTCTCAAATCTATTTCAACACATACCCTTTTCAATCAGTAACCACCACTATGGTGATTTTTTTTCGTCGTTGTTCAGCCTCAGTTTTAATTCCACCTTTCTTCCCCATTTCTTACTCTTTTGCAATGAGCGCACATCATACAAGGTGGTAGTTGCTTCACACCTAGGTACGACCTGTTGAGCATGTTCAGGATAACATGTTTGGTTGTTGCAAATATATGCAAAACTGTCTGACTTGTCTTGAAACAATGGCAATATTTTCGATGTAGGCCACACAGACTGTGCGTTAGCTCTGAAGTAGTTGTTCACGAGTAACCTTTGAAGCACGAGTTACCTTTGAAGCACGTTGCTTGATCTCATGTATGTGCAGGTTGCTGGAATACACTCAATGATTTGTAATAACCTACTGCCAGGCATGCCAGTTCCATTGAGTGCAATCGATTTCACTTGATAAACAGTGTCATTTGAAATCACTCAAAGCATCATCAGAGACATGATCAATTACAGATTAGATTCAACAATCAATGGACGAGAAATTCAGAAAAGCGATTCATGATTTACAGCACAATTATACATCCTTCACTCGGGTTATAGGTGGCAAAATTGTCCATAGTGAGCTTCAAAACAACCTTCATACTCACCAAACTCGGTGCAAGAGCAAGATGCAAGCTGATGGTTCACTGGATTATATGCCACACACTGGATGGAATCTTTGTGTCTGACAAGATGAGATACAGGTGCATAAACTTAAAAAATAAAAAAAAATAATAAAAAACATTCAACCAGCTGAATGTCGCTCTCCATTATTGATTCATATTTTTGTTCTGCTTATTCATTTATTTACTTATTTTTACTCAAAGTTTTCCCGTTGAAACCAAAAACATTGCTTAACAACATTACTCACGGTGTAGTTTCTGTTCAAATCAGATCTGACTAACTGGTACAGGGCGAGCAGAAGGAGCATCATGCACAGAGCTCATCACTTTTCAGGGATGAGATTATACCAAGTGATGAGATTAGTATAAATGTGGTTGCCTCCAAGTTATTTGAAGCATCCACACAGTAGCTTTGATGAGTTTGTGGAAACCTTATACTAATTTGGTTAGTCAAGGGGTAGGATGTTGAACCAGACTCAAACTCTGCACTTTAATCGTTCATTTAGCAGCAGTAGGGAAGTTCATAACCCATACCAATAAACTGTGTGATAAAAAGGGTGCATGGATGATCCGGGTATATGGGCCAAAATCGTCCATATATAGAGGGGCTCAGGTGATGGGATAATAGCCCATATATTGATGGGGTCAGATGATGGGAAGTATTTTGATAAGTAAACTGTTGTTACAGTGGACCGGGGATGGACAAATGGTGAAATCTTCCACCTGGACGTTCACTAATTTCGCGACGGCTGGTCCTCGGAGACCATATGTCGGGAAAGCCGAACAGATCTTTTCTTCGGTTTCCAAAGTACAGAAAATTCAATGAAATCTGTCACCCAGAGTAGTTCCCCGTATGAAAAGGTTTGGGACCGAATGTGAACCCTGGAGGAACACAACGTGAATTTAACCCCCTAGTGAGGTTTTGGGTCCAATTCCCAATGGCCAACGGCCACGTAATTTCCCAAATCCCAAACCGTGCCCCAGGCCAACACGCCAGCGATGAGAAAACAGAGTTTATTATTAAGAAAAGAGATGGGGAGAACAATGGGGCAACATCCTGATGGTTCTTTGAACAATCTAGAGTTCCCATGCACTGACAAAACTACGACAGGTGAAAGTGGAACCTTAGCTACTCACACCATAAAGAGTAAAGCCTGTATCTCACTGGGCTGCGACAGCTCGCGACGAGTTGGAGACACAAAATTGCGATAAAATAGCGATAATTTTCACTTGGCATCACACTGAATTTATTTTTGCGTATGTCTCACGAATATCTCACATTTGCGTATGTCTCACATCATTGAGAACAAATTGCGATATAATGATGAAACTCTCAGGGGTCCCAGGACAGATTATCATTTTTTTATCCAATCAGTCACAATTTAGTTTCATAGGTCGCCAATCCCTCACAAAGTTGTCTCACATTTGTCGCACCTTCTGACTCACGGAAACTAAATTGAGAAGGGTTCGAGACCGGCTCAAGACAACCGCGATGACTCTGCGACTATTTTGAGAGAAAATTTGGCACACAAATTTTTTGAACATGTTCAAAATTCAAGCGACACCAGAGTCCTGCGACTCACGCGAGGAAATTGAGAACCACCGCGAACGTTTCGAGACATTTTGGAGAATCCCATTCGCATTTTGTCGCAAGCTGTCGCAGCCCAATGAGATACAGGCTTAAGACAGGGAGACGCCACAAGATAGAAAAACCTTTTCCCCAAACAATGATTGCGTGGGGTGGCGAAATGGTCCCACGAAAGAGAAAGATGACGACTTAGGCATGTCCGAGCTTGGGCGACCGGTCAACGCAACGCGTGCTTCTGCTTACCCAGCGCTGCAAGAGTAGTTCTCAACGTCGGTTTCATTCGGCTGATGATATTGGAGCCCTTAGTTTGACCAAACTCTTGACTCGCGCACCCCCATACTGTTGGTTCCGAACTCTCCCGCACTCTGAACCACCAATCCACTGTTCCCAAACTGCTCTGTTCCCCCCATCCCCTCAGCCTTTTATAACCTCACAACCGTGCACCACTGTGTGTCCATTGGCTCACTGCTCAGCTTCTTGTCACTTCTAACAGTTTCTTGCAGCTTACAGTGATTGGGACTGCAACGTCAGTATGGCTTATACCTTCCATGTGGTAGAGTATTGCCTTGTGCCTTCCTGGAGAGTGGCTTGTGGAACTGGTAAAACGATTTGTAAAGCACACATAGACAGATTACGAAGTGAATAATTTAGAGGATTATGAAAGTGTGGGGGGGGGGGGTACGGTGTGAGGCTTTTTAGACACATTCCAGAGGGGAGCCGGGGAAGGTTCATATTTATCAGCTCCTGAAGAAACCTCAACATATGCCCGATAATTTTACACAGAGACCACACACTGATGCTAAATGTATATTAACTAGTACGTGCCCGTACGTGCAAAAAAAAAACATTTCAAACCGCTTGCCAGAAACAACCACACAGGCCGTTCCTTCGCTCTCGCGTGCCCGTACGTGCGTGCCCGTACGTGCAAACCAAAAAAAATAAAATAAAAAAACTCAAATAACCACACAGGCCGTTCCTTCGCTCTTGTAAACGACGACTGGATTGGGGCATTGTGTTTATCTAGAAATGCGCATAAGAAATTGAGAAATTATTCGAATACAGTAAGTCATCACTATCCGGAAGTCCGTACGTTGTAACCCGTAATAGGGAACGTGGCTAAGAATCTCTTCCCCATCAGCCACGCCTACGCAGCAACGTGTCTTGTCATTGGTTGGTAAATAAATGTCCATAACTTGGGAAGCACTTGTCCGATTAATATAAAACCTTGAAAAGGCACATACTAAGGTCCCCAGCAATATAGCTGGCAAGTTTCAATTAGATCAGACCAGTGGTTGTCGAGAAACAGCTGTCACAGACGCACGCACACACACACACACACACACACACACACACACACACACACACACACACACACACACACACACACACACACACACACACACACACACACACACACACACACACACACACACACACACAGAGCTGGAATTATAGATAGATGATATAACCTGTTTATCTTCCCCAGTTACCTTCTATCACCGTTCCCACAACAGTATTATCGAAAAGGAAGCATATTATTATTATCCCACCTTTAACTCTCCTTGGTAAACAAGATAATATATGTAAAAAGGCATACATCAAAGACTGATGATGATGATAACTGTGAGGATTATTGTTGTCATTATTAAACAGACAATGACACAAAAGGTAATACAGTAACAATCTCTCAACGGAGATATAGCAGCTTTGGAATGCACTTTCTCAGTTCATCTCAAGCAACATACGTGTATTTCAAGAGTCCTTCAAGCTTGGATGTCCAGATGATGACATAGTGGTCTGCAGAGCCAGAAGCGAATCTTTTACCTACAGATCCACGCAAGCATGGCAGAAGCACTTGTAACTGCAGTGAAAATTACAATTTTAAAATACGTTGCACAGAATCATAGTTAAACCTTCACACATTGTGTGATGTATGCAAGGAAACATCAGCATATCAGCAGCACATTTAGCCCATCATGCACGTGTCACATCCACACCACAACACTCCCTGTCAGAAGTACCATATCCATAACAAAGCAGGGCTCAAAACAAAATAAAAAAACTGCCTCGCTTAATATTTTTGAGAACTCATTTTTTATTTTCGGGGGTTTTTTTTTTTGGGGGGGGGGGGGTCTGTGCTCCTTTTTCATATACGCTAACTCTTTGTTAGGTGATGCAGTCACAGAGCAAATAACATTACCTTCAGTATTTGTGCGAATTATTTTTCAGGGTTTTCTTCTTTTTATTGACGTTTTTTGTAGATTTACAAATGTATAGCAATGACATTTTAAACTTTGAATGGCTTTTCTGACTCGATTTACCATGATTTACACATTTACCATGATTTAATTGGAAAAAGGCTACTTCTTCTTCTTTTTCTTCTTCTCTATCGAGACGGAATATGTACCTGTCTTTGTTTCAGAGGATGAGCTCAAAGCACTTTTGAAGTTTCTTTCGTGCCGGTGGGTTGCACAGGTTTCGGTTGAATCCGAAAGCATTCCATCCTGATACCGATTCCAGCATGTGCTATGTTGCAATGGAATATTGGAGATACAGTATCGTAATCCACAACCAGCCTGCTGCACTCCAGGACTGTGCCGTGAGAGACTGTTTTAGCTGGTGAAGCAACAAAGCACACGTGCGCTTGCGCGACTATTTATTGTTTATGCCTAGTATGGTAAATAAACAACATGGCCGTGTCCACAATCAGATGTCTAATGATCATTTGTTGAATAGGGAACGAAAAATACAGGGTGTTTTGCAGGTTTTGGTGGTGGTGGTATGCCATTTCTAACAAGTAGTCAGTGAGACCCTACATCAACTTTGGTGTTCACAGTGGAACAAAAAGTGAAAATCGTGACTTTGTGGGGCGAGACAAAATCCTACGTGCAGGTACGCCGACGATACTGTCAGTATGACAATTTTCACACCCGTAATGGACCTTCGAATGGGAGCCTTCAGTGGTTTGTGGAACACTTCCAAGCACATGGAAGCGTGAAAAATCAAAATAAAGGCAACAGTGACCAGGTGTTACCAAGGACCAAGGGAACATCCATCTTGTGAGAGATTCTGCTCTCCAAAGTCCGAAGAAATCCCACCGTCGACATTCCCGAGAATTGGCGATCTCAGCCTCATCTGTGTGGCACATTCTCACTTCTGAACTCAATCTCTACTCCGACATCATATCTGTAAGGCATAAGCTAACTTTGAATGACATGGCAAGTCGAATAACAATGTGCGATCGGTATAGTGACCGAATAGAAAAGTACCCAAATTGGATCAACTCCTTGTGATTCAGTGATGAAGCACACTTCCATTTGAATGAGGCTATCAACAATCACAACAACATCTTCTGGGGTGCTGAGCCTCATGAGAAGGTGTCTGAGATGTCTCTTAAAGGCCCCAAGTCCATTTGCTTCTGTGCATTGAATGCCAGATGGAGTATGCTGGGCCCGTATTGGCTTGAGGACACCAATGAGAAGAATGGTGACAGTCAACGGCGAGCGGTACCGCAAAGTCTTATGCTGATTCCATGCTGATCTCACTCAACTACTGTCTCCAAACCAACAACTCAGACTTGCACGGTTCATGCAGGACGGTGCCTTACCGCACACTGCAGGTGAAACCATCGACTTTCTCTACCAGCTGTCTGAAAATCGTGTGATCAACCCGGGTACAGCGCAAGATTGGGTGCCCTAAAGGCTGGATTTGAGTCCATTGGATTTTTTTTTCTTTTGGGGTGCTGCCAAAGGTCAAGTTTACTCCAACAAACTTCAAACCCTGGCTGTCCTGAAGCTGGAGATGGAGGACTTTCATCAGGCTACCATTCCAGTCACTTGCAGATGAGAAGTGGAGAATTTCAGTCAGGATAAAAGTCTGCTTGAACAGAGGTGGAGCACACATTGAAAATGTCAATTACAAGCAGTATAATGAGTGATTTGAAAATGGCTTGATGTATATTTTCCATTAATGTATCACTGAACTTGCTACCTACCTTTTGTAATTTTTCTGCAATAAAAAGTTCAAATCATCCACTTTTTTGAAACACCCTGTAAATGGTAACCATAGTAAAATTGTTTGGATGCTCTTCAACTTGCTATAATGCATGATGATATTTACTGGGGTGACCTTTCTCTCAATATTTTTTGACCTCCCATCTTTAATTTTTGAGGACTATTTTGAAGCTTTCAAGGATGAATTCGCTCGCAGCGCCTGTGTATTTTGAGCCCTGACATAAAGAGAATGACAAGTGAGGAATTTAGATAGGGTAGGTATCATGTGATCTTAAAGTCCAAAATCTTATCAAGTGCCTCAACCTCAGTTTAATAGATGTTCAATGTTTGAGAAAATATTGATGAAGCAAGAGCGAGAATTGCTTTGCGATACATGTCCTCGACCAATGTGATATTTTCTAAGTCCAAAAAGGGTACAACTGTGAAAAACTGACGAAATGCCCTGAAACTCAAACTTGTTCTGTAACTTATCAGAATAAAGCCATGTAGCAAGTTTCAGTTGTTTCAGTTGAATATGTTAAAGCGTATGGGAAAAAGTCTGAAAAACCACAGTTGGGAGGGACGGACAGACAGACAGAGAGTAAACCTATAGCCCCCTCCGGTAAAACTAGTAGGGGACTAATAGAAGAAAACCTTGAAGGGCAGTTCATTCCTCACCATCACTGGCATATGAAACAGTGTGAACTGTATTCTTGTGTCCTTTAAGTGCCCGAATCAGCACTCCGTCAGAGGCATTGTACACCTAAAAAATACCAGTCCATTAAAACTTCAATATACTTTACATCTGACAAATAAATTAACAGTCAACAACAAACCTCAAGAGAAATCCTCTTTTTGGCTCAACTATTGAACTGCATGTTTGGCATTCCTATCATGGATGTTGTGATCCCATGTTCAATATCCATATTGAAGCACATTTTTTTTTGTTTTGATAGAAGATTGAGCTCAAGGAAGAGCAAAGTGACAGAGGGTAAAAAAAAGGCAATGTATTGACAATGGGGCCATAGTGAGACAAAACAAGCAAGGGAATGAACAAACATGAAAAGAGGAGGAAACGGAGGGAGGCACAGTAACTTGCAAGTAAGAGGGTTGAGTTAGGGAGGGTTAGTTGGGGTATATATATATATATATATATATATATATATATATATATATATATATATATATATATATATATATATATATAATATATAAATATATAATACATCGTCAGTATGGGGAGGGGCGAGGGTGGGGGAGGAGTGAGGGTGACACAAGGTGGCTGTGCATCGCTTGATTGGAGCTGTAAAGGGATGAGTGCGATTGAACCGTCTCCTGAAGGCAGTTGCACAAACGGGAGAAAAAAAAAGAATAAAAAGAGTGCGGATATACAGATTTAAAAATAAATCATCTAAAGTTTTTTGTTGTTTTAAGGTTATGTGGCATTCAAGGCTCATGGAGAAATGACATGAGAATAGGTGACAGTTAATTGCACTAATGATGCAGAAGAAGGAAACAGTAAGAAAGGGGTGGATAAGCAGGAAAGGAAATAACAGACTCACTGAATCAGTGAGAACGAAGACATAATGGAACACAGGAAGTAAGTAGGCAAAGGCCATGTAAGCAGTGAGGAAATGGTTCCAATAAGGATAAACGTGGACAGCCAAAGCTGCAGGATGACTAGAGAAAGAAGCCAGTTAAGAGGAGAAAAGATCATGGGTTGGAATGGCGGACAGCATGAGATGGTGGTGACTCACTATCGTAAAGGAGCAAACGGTAAAACATGACTGAACAGACTTCGGGAAACAATCCTCTTAAGAATAGAGTGAAGTTGAGTTGGTTGCTGAAATTATTGGAAGGGAATAATGTATGTGTTGCTTGATGAGAAGTACAACCTGTGGGGCTTATGAGGAACAAGGCTATAAGGGCATGGGGACAAGACCAGAATGAGGTGGAAGATTGCTTTGCCACCAATTTGCCCACCATAGGTGAGAAGCAGGTAAGTAATGTTACTCAGCCTCCTGCTAAGTAATGCTAATAATGCATTACCATCAGGGCCTTGGGTTACAATCCCTCCTCCAGATGACATTAATATTTGAAATTGTCCATCATTTGATAGAACATACAGTATCTTAACATCAGTAAGTTAATGGCCAAAAGTATACATGTAAGTAAATTAAAGATAATGTCAATCACTACTATGATAGTGAAGCAGATGCAGATATAATTATTTATATATACAACAAGACCCAATCACATCTCCCACCCGTAATTGGAGGGAATAACCAATCAGCTCTCACCTAATCAATTACCCCAGGTGGATAGGATTATATAATTTAACTCCTCCCATGCTCTTCTAGCCAAAGAAAGCTGAATAAAAGCAACTAGGAAAAGTTTCAAAAGTTAGGACTTTTGCTGTTTCAAACTGCACCAGAGTTCCGCTACAGCTGAAGACATTCAAGTAGTACAGACATGAGAATCCCAATGCTCCACACTCACACAGCCGGCAGACCAGTTTCATCACTTATTGGCGAATCATGAACGACAGCGTAGTTCATCATCTGAATTCGTCCATAACTGTTCGAGAGATCGTTACATTATAGGCCTGTATCGTTTTCGGCTTTGTCTCACAATGGTGAAGAATCACTGTTTTAAAAAAAATATATATATAAAAAAAAACGGTCCAATAACATGTCATTATAATCGACGTAGTCACGGTTCAAGTCACATTCAACCAGTGCTCGGTCTAAAGGGTCTGAAAACGTTCCAAGAGGTGTAAAGGTCACAGAGGTCTAAAGGGTCTCAAGGAATGCAAGGCATCTAAAAGGTCTATCTGGTCTGAAAAGGGTCTAAAGGTCTAAAAATGCGTTCCTGTAGACTAGTATGCAATCAGTGGATGGAATTGATAGACGTACTCATGGACCAATTCAAGTTAAAACATGGACATACTCACATGGGTTGGCAAGAGCTTCAACTCAAGTGAGGCTTCACCCCTTCCATCCCCCACCCCCCATCACAATTAATGTTTATTTATTTGTTTATTTATTTATTATTATTTCTTTTGCACGATTGAAACTTGCCAGGAATATTGCTGGGGACCCGCGGATGTGCTTTTTCGAGGTGAGAGAGAGAGAGAGAGAGAGAGAGAGAGAGAGAGAGAGAGAGAGAGAGAGAGAGAGAGAGAGAGAGAGAGAGAGAGAGAGAGAGAGAGAGAGAGAGAGAGAGAGAGAGAGAGAGAGTCAGAGAGAGAGAGAGAGTCAGACAGAGAGACAGAGAGACAGAGAGAGAGAGAGAGAGAGAGAGAGAGAGAGAGAGACAGAGAGACAGAGAGAGAGAGAGACAGAGAGACAGAGAGAGAGAGAGAGAGAGAGACAGAGACACAGAGACACAGAGAGAGAGAGAGAGAGAGAGAGAGAGAGAGAGAGAGAGAGAGAGAGAGAGAGAGAGAGAGAGAGAGAGAGAGAGAGAGAGGCTGCACATACTGGCACTCACCTACGGGCACCCACCTACGGGCCCGCCCCTACAGGCCCGTACTAGTCTATCTATAATTCCAGCAATCTCTATGTGTCTGTCTGTCTGTCTATCTGTATGTCTGCGACCGCCGTTTCTCGATGACCGCCGGTCCGATCTCATTGAAACTTGCCAGGAATATTGCCGGGGATCCGCGGATGTGCCTTTTCGAGGTTTGATATCGATCGGCCGAGCGGTTCCCAAGTTACGGCCATTTATCTGTCGACCAATGACAAGACACGGTGCTATGACATCACGAATGATGTCACAATTAATGTTTATTTATTTATTCTTTTTTTTTTGTTGCACGACCGCCAGTCCGATCACATTGAAACTTGCCAGGAATATTGCCGGGGCCCCGCGGATGTGCTTTTCAAGGTTTGATATTAATCGGACGAGCGGTTCCCAAGTTACGGCCATTTATCTGTCGACCAATGACAGGACACAGTGCTATGTCATCACGAATGACATCACAATTAATGTTTGTTTATTTATTTATTTATTTATTTATTATTTCTTTTGCACGATTGAAACTTGCCAGGAATATTGCTGGGGACCCGCGGATGTGCCTTTTCGAGGTTTGAGAGAGAGAGAGAGGCTGCACATACTGGCACTCACCTACGGGCACGCACCGACGGGCCCATTACAAGTGTAATTAATGGACCGTTTCAAATCCTCATTGCAATTTGTGATGTGATGTGAATGATGCATGAAAAAGTTCATCAAAACGATTTCCACAAAGGTTTTTCTTCATCCAAGTGGTTAAAAACATGGACCGAACTATGAACTATGCCGTCTCGGCAAGGATCACTCCCTACTCATGGCGATAGTTGAGATTACTCGTCTCAAATGTAGACCCCCCTGTGTATGTATGTATGTATGTATGTATGTATGTATGTGTGTATGTATGTATGTATGTATGTATGTATGTATGTATATATATATATATATATATATATATATATATATATATATATAATAATAACACACACACACACACACACACACACACACGAATTATCATCATTGCATGCTTCCTTGCAAACTATAACGGCACTCACTAAAATGCAAACCACCAGGCTGAACAGTTTTTGTGTTGTATCGCACTGATAGGCCGAATCGGGATCGGACATGAACAAAAATCGAATCAGCTTGTTCTTGTCAACTAACCAACTCATCCACCAAGTTTTGTTATAACCCATTGATAACTTTTTGAGATTATCATGCCACATTCCGTTTTTGGCCTCATCTCTCAATGGTAAAGAATTACTCAAAACATGATAGTATCCGAATCTGGATTGGATCTTTACCGAAATCGAATCAATTCGTCCTTCTTACCAACCCAGAATGCCCAGCAAATTTTGTATGAATCTATCCACAACTTTTTGAGATATCCAGCTCACACACAGACAGACAGACAGACAGAGACAGTGGTGAAAAACATAACGTCCGCCCACCTTCCATGACAGAGGTAATAATGAATGTATTACTTACCAACACTCGGTCTCCAGATGCAACAATAAGCTGAGTTCCATCTGGTTTGAAAGCAATATCATAGACACTGCCCAAGAATGGAAGAAAGTAAAAAGTAAGTTACTTTTACATACATTGTCATTGAAATTCATCAGCAAAGAAAAATTGAGGAAAACTGCAGGACATTACTACGAGCACTACTAACGTGAGATTCATTTAAAAATAATAATAATTGAGGATTTCAGTTGCTGCATTTGCTGTGAGTATGTAAGTAGTGGGATACCTCAGGGATTAGGACGAGGAGCATTATTATCCATAACTTATGTATATTGTTACGGCTGTGGAAATTCGCAATACACCATAAAGGATCCTCAGGTGAGATATATCGGTAAGTTCATGTGTAGTTAGCCAAAAAAAAAAAAAAAAACGGGTTTTGGCTAACTACACATGAACTTATAGAGGGAATATATGTGATCTATTCGGGCTGTGATTCTTCAGTTATCCGTTTTTCTTTTGCTGTCGTTATTTTGGGGCAAGAACAACAACGAACATCGCCACAACCAACATCTCAACGATCACGCCATTCACGACACGACGCCAACAATCACGCCATTCACACCACGACGCCACCTTCCACAACTACGCTACCACCATCTTCGCCACTCTCCATTCAACGAGCACCGTGCGGTCGCGATCTCCGCGGGACGGATGAAAGGAGCGGAGTGGCAGCAGCAACAAGGGTGCGAAGGGGCATCTCCCGCCCAAAACTCTCGCTAAAATATCTCCCGCCCAAAACGCTCGCGCAAATATCAGGTCAGGTCAGGTATGGGAGCATGTGCCAGAACAGCGCGTCGCTGCGTCCACTTTCCGCCGGTACTCCAGGGGCCTCCGTCTGGCCATCCCCCAGGCAGATGCCAGGCCCATCCCCATCTCCTTGAGATGATGGTCAACCTGCTGCAACCATGAGGCACGTGGTCGGCCCACTGGCCTCCTCCACTCATGAGACTCCCTCGCTGAGAGAATCTGGTGAGCAGGATCAGCGTCAGGAAAACGAGCCACATGTCCATACAGCCGCAGCTGACGCTCACGGACTATGCAGGTAACAAATCTCATCCGAGTCTCTCTCAGCAACCGCTCGTTGGACACAAAATCCGACCAGCGATAGCCAAGGATTCTCCGAAGAGACCTGGTACCAAAGGAATTAAGTCTCCGTCTCAGATCCTTGGTCAAAGTCCAAGTCTCGCACCCATAGAGCAAGACTGGAAGTACCAAGGACCTGAAGACTCGGACTTTCGTCCTCCCGCACAGGTACCGGCAGCGCCACACCCCATGATCCAGTGAATCCATGACTCCCCAGGCCCGACCCAGACGTCTATTGACCTCCAGCTCACAACCTGCGGAGACATGAATATCACTGCCAAGGTAAGTGAATCTATCCACGACCTCAACATCCTCACCACAAACAGACACAGACAGGACAGCAGCATCCAAGATGTCACCGAAAGCCTGGATCTTTGTTTTGACCCAAGAAATCCGTAATCCCAACGGCTCCGACTCCTCATTCAGCACCTCGAGGGCCCCCAAGAGGATGTCTAAAGTCTCCGCAAAGGTGACTGCATCGTCTGCAAAATCAAGGTCCGAGATCTTGACATTGCCAAACGATGCACCGCAACTTGATCTCTCCGACATCCTCCCAAAAATCCAGTCCATACAAGTGCTGAAAAGTGTGGGGGCAAGTACACATCCCTGACGAACTCCAGTAACAACTGGAAATAAGTCAGAGGCGGTACCACCACACTTCACAGCACTCTCAGTACCAGAGTAGAGTTCAGACATCAGATCGATCAGTTTCGGTGGCACCCCACGAAGACCAAGAATCCTCCAGAGGACATCCCGATTCACTGAATCGAACGCTTTACAGAGATCAACATAGGCTGCAAGCAGCCCCTGCCGAAACTCTCGTCTGCATTCGGTGAGGACACGAAGTGCAAGGATACGGTCAATCGTTGACCTCTTTGGTGTAAAGCCTGACTGCTCTGGACGCTGGTGCTCAAGCAGATGGTGGCGAACCCTATCAAGAATTATCCGAGCAAAGACCTTGCCCGGCACTGAGAGCAGCGTCACCCCTCGGTAGTTGTTGCAGTCTTGGCGATCACCCTTCCCTTTCCAGAGAGGGACAACAAGGCCCCTCTTCCAGTCAGTTGGGATGATGCCTGTGTTCCAGGCAGAGCACAAAACTGCATGCAACGACGCGAGTGCAGCATTTCCACCAGCCTTGAGAAGTTCGGCATGGATGCCACAGATCCCTGGAGCTTTGCCCCGTTTCAACTGGTTCACCGCAGCCCGTGTTTCCACAAGCGATGGTGGACCACAGTTGATTCGAGGGTCAGCAACAGGGATTGTAACACCCTTGACGTCCAACTCGACAGCTGGGGGATCAGCCTGGTACAACCGCTCAAAGTAACCGGCCCAGCGGGCCTTCACTTCAGACTCCTCTGTCAAGAGCCTACCACTCTCTGCTCGAACTGCAGTGCTCCGAGGGATGGGCTTGGATGAACGTAATGCGCGAATTCCCCTGTAAGCGGGACGAGAATCACCTGTCCATAGGTGATGCTCTACCCCCTCACAGATTCCTCGCACATAGGCCTCCTTGTCCACCCTCAGTGCACGTACAGTTTTACGCCTCAGCTCCCTGAACAGCTCAGCTCTGCCATTCAGCCTGGCCCTGCGACTCTGGTCAATGGTATCCAGTGTCCCTTGAGAGACAAAATTCTTCTTTGCCCTGCGGTGAACTCCAAGGCATCCACCGGCAACATCAAGGACGGTGGTCTTGAAGGTGCTCCACAACTCTTCAGGACCCCCAAAGCACCCAGACCCCCAAGTGTCCACTCAGCCTGTTCGCAAACTCCTCAGCTACTCTCTCATCCCTGAGCTTGGCAACATCCAGCCTAGGCTGGGATGGTACCATTCTCCAGGATTTAAGGTGCAGCTTTAGAGTTGCTACAACAAGCCTGTGGTCAGTATTGAGGAACTGAGCACTCCGGTAGACCCTGCAGTTCTGGATCATCCTCCAACGACCGTCAATGAGGACATGGTCAATCTCCTTTGCCACACCGCCAGCGTTGGAATACCAAGTCCAGCGATGAGCTTGCGGGCGCTGAAACCATGAACCAGCCACCCTAAGTCCATGACTTCTTGCAAAGTCAAGGAACTTAGTGCTATTCTGGTTCATAGTTCCTGACCCATGGGGACCAACACACACCTCATAACCATCCCTATCAGTTCCAGTCGATGCATTGAAATCCCCCAAGACTAGAAGTGTATCTCGTCTGGGGCACTGATCAACCACAGACTCGAGTGTGGCGTAGAATGTGTCCTTCACGGTAAGATCACTCGCCTCAGTCGGAGCATAAATAGAGACCAGGGAAATGACACCTAAGGAGTGATGAATCCTTAATCTCATAATACGCTCGTTGACCGGTGTTACCTCAATTATCATTGGGGTCAGCTTATTGGACACAGCTACAGCAACTCCTTGGGTATGGTAACCATCAGAGCGACCAGACCAATAGTAGGTGTAACCACCCACCATTATCTCGCCGCAATCCGGTCTCCGAACCTCAGAGAGAGCTGCAATCCCGATGTCCAAACGCTTGAGCTCAGATGATAACAGAGACAGGTGATCATCCTCTCTTAGGGATAGGACATTTCAGGCACCCACCCGAAGGGACCGCCTCAGGTTAACCCAAGGAGACCGCCGTCTGGTGGACGACACCTCAGCACCACTCCGACACACTCTCCCGCAATCTGACCCAGGGATGTTACCCCGTGGTTTCCCTCCTATCATCAAAGATTGGGGGTCCCGAAGGCTTTGCCCCAATCCCATCATCCGGTGAGCTGCCCTGCGAAGGGAAGCTGCACAGGACGTACTCCCACGGAGTGGGTTTTCAGATTTTTTTGCGTTTTTGCGTTTTGCGGAATGAAGCGTTTTACGGTGGCTGGAGTGCAAATCCTGCCACCAACCTCCTAATAAGAAGTAACCCAACTGCAGGAGGACGTCCGCAGACACAGTTGGGCACTAGATATGGATGGCCGTTGGCTCACAAGGAGCTCCTCCGCCCTTTGATCTCCGCGCAAATATCTCCCGCCCGGATCTTCCTTCCCTCGTCGTACGGCGCGTGGAGAAGAAAACCAATAACGCCTGTGGGGTTTTCCCGCCATTTTACCCGCGCTTGGTGAGAAAGGGGGAGGGGGTAGCGCGTCCTCTCCCAATTGGCGGATGCGTGGTGTGACGTGGCCGGGGGAGAGGAACGCCCCCCTTCGAGACATTTTCTGGAAGCGTCTCGAAGGAAGGAGGAGCCAAGAATGGGGCGGAGCGAAGGGCAGAGCCCGACCCTACAAAAGGCGTGGGCGTGGAGAGTCCCTGTTCGGTTGTCCCTGTTCCCTTGTCCCTGAAGGAGAATTGTCGAGAGTTGTTGAAGAGTCCCTGCTTCTGTTCGTTCGTTCGGGTCTGGTCGTGGTCGGGTGAAGGTCGTCGAATTGCCACGGGTCGTCAAACCTGGTCCCTGGTGATTGTTCCTGGTCGGAGGGTCGTTCGGAGTCGTTGCAGGCCGAGACCCCGCAAGTGGGACGGAGCGCCTGCCATTCCCCCCCCCCCCCGTCCGCACCGAGATAGCGGCGAAAACCCGGCCCATTCCCCCAAAACCCCGTCCGAGCTGTCGGGCGGACGACACGTGCAGGCGCAAGGCACGAGCCCAGTGGACCACGCCGGAGGGACTCGGAGTTGCGGTCGCCAAGGGCTGGACGACGCGCTCAGGGAAGTCGCGACTTCCATTTCTTTTGGGTTCTGTGTAAACGTGTGTGTGTGGCGCCAGTCTGGTGAAGTAAATTGTATAAGTGTTCTGTATAGTAAATCATATGCGGTTGTAGCTCTGCATCGTTCCTTGCTTGTGTTTCTTTACGATGATTGTAAATACGTGTATTGCTTTTATTGTATCCCTGTGACTGTAATATACGTGCCTTCCGTGCTTCCGTATTAAATGTGCTTGTCCGATTTTTCCCCGTTTCGCTGCGTCCTTTCCTTTTATTGAATCTCCATCTTGAATCACGTAAGGGATTGGTAATGGGTTTAAAACGCCCGGTAAATAATCTGAACCGTCAAGATTGACGATAACTCCGCTCGGTTATCCCTGTAGCAGAAACGAGCCGCTTAAGCGGTTCGTGTCCGGAGTCGACCTGTGGCGTGGTACAACTCCTCGGTACGCTACCCGCGCGGGTACTTCGGTAAATCGACCATTTGGCAATCAGACCCTATTTCGCGCGGGTAGAATGCGGACTGAGTTGTGGTGAGGTTAAACCCCCACCCGTGACTAGCTCCCAGCGTTGTTCCGAGAGGGTCACGACTGAATTGTACGTTCGGTGGGCGAAGCGGTCGCTATTGGTTACACACGGTCGTTCGCATGCCGGCGGGGCGCAAATTCACAACAATATCAATGATTTGGAGAGTGGAATTAAGAGTTGGCTCTCCAAATGTGACATGAAGTTTGGAGTCATGTGGATAGCAGAGAAGGTGGTGATCAGATTCAGGAAAATGAAGATACTTTCAAAAATTGGGCAAAAGATTGTCAGATGCAGTTTGTTTAACAGAAAGAACTACAACATGCTGGGGTCGGGGATTGGTAAGAGTCATGAAATGAGAGATTGCGTGATGCAAGGGGAAATTATGGAGCATGGATATGAGGGGGGGGGTAATGGATACAGAGGGGAGGAAGGGGAGCAAGGAAAGCAGACAATTCCAGTAAGCTATAGGTAAAGCAAATAGGGTTTTAGGCTGTATTCAGAGGGGGTTCATTATACATCAAAAGAGGTGGTGTTAACATTGTATAGGAATTTAGTGAGGGCCACATCAAGAACATCGTGTGCAGTTTTGGTCACCACAACTTAGGAAGATCTGCCATAGAGAGGGTTCAGCGCAGGGCTGCTAGATTGATTCTGCGCTGAGCTAGACTCAGCTCTGAGGAGTGACTGAAGGAGATGAGGCTTAAAACATTAGAAAGGAGGCGGTTATGAAGGGATGTGATCGACATGTTCAAGATAATGAAGGGTATAAAAGAAATAAGTGTGGAATAATTATTCAGTATAGTAGATGGTGATAGGACCAGGGGCCATAACCTGAGAGTAAAGAATAGGAGAATTAAAACGGTCGTAAGGCAGGGTTTGAGTAGTTAAGGTGTGGAATGGTCTCCCTGGAAAGTTAGTGGCAGTAGAAACAATAGATAAGTTTATATTGGAACAAGTTGGGTCACCAGATCAAAATCTGGTTGCATAGACATTAGTAATCCAACAAGAAGCTTGGTGTTTAAAGCTGCAGTAAAAAAATTAACCTGAGAGTGCACCATGGTAAAGATGGGCCAAATGGCCGTATTCCTTGTTTCAGGTTTGTTTCGTGATTTTCAGATGTACAAACATACATTCAGAATATGGAGAATTTCCGTGGGATGGTGGGAGGGTTATGGCCTTAACCTGACCCTGGGGTACACCCAGTACATATGCAACATTTGTTGGGGTTTGGTCAAGGGGTGTGGAATTACATAGAAATCAAAGAAAAGTCGACACTCTCACACACACAAAAACACAAATATATATATATATATATATATATATATATATATATATATATATATATATATATATATATATATATATATATATATATATATATATATATATATATATATATATTGTTGTGGTTGACGAAATTCGCAAACCACCATTCAGGTCCCTTAGGTGAGATATCTCTGTAAGTATATGTGTAGTTAGGCCCAAACCAGTTGTTTAGAGGGAATAAATGTCATTCATTCGGGCTGCGACCCCTCGAGATAGCCGTTTTTCTTTTACTATCTTTATTTTGGACCAGCCGCCATTACTACCATTACTACCACCACCAACCACGTCTCAACAGCCATCACACAACAACCACCAACCGCAACGCCGCTTCACAACCACAGCCACGACCCTTGCCGTCACATCTCGCTCTCGCAACCATCGCATCACCGCCATTCCCGCGCCGCTTGTGGGCGCCGATCCTGGACTCGTGCAGGGCGCGCACCGAGCAGCGGGTGCAAAAACACCAGCCTTTCCGAAGCAATCGGATCAAAAACGACTCACGCCCACTTCTGTTCCGTCCTATCGGCGAGCGTGGGGCGATTTGGCCCCGCCTCCAGGTGCGTCGGAGTATAATCGCTATATGCAGATTCATGGATCAAAAAGCATTCACGCCCACTTTCCTCTGTCCAATGGGGAGCCAGCCAGAGGTAAAGGGTCGAAGGTGAAGGAGCGAGGCCCCGGGGGCTATAAAGGGCTACGTTCGCTCGCCGGGAGTGGAGTTGGAAAGAGTCAGTCAAGGAGAGTGGAAAGAGAAGAGTCGGAGAAAGCAGTTGGACGGAGCTGTGGAGAGTGGGAGAGTTGGAGAGGTGGCGGCGGCGAAGGCAGTCGAGAGGGCGCTCATGTCAGAGTCGGGGAGCTGTGGAGAGGGGAGGCCGATAACGCGACCGAGGTCGCGGTGGAGACGCTCGTCGCGGGACCCGAGCCAGCGAGATATCCTCATCCCCCCCGAGCATCAACAACCCCCTCCTGTTTCCCCCCGCGCTGAGATAGTGCGAGAAGGGGGCCCCGTTCCCACCCCATTCCAGACACTGTCCGTGAGGCCCGCGGAGTCGGGGCACCACCGCCATTTTGCGGCTCATCACCAGACGGGTCGGCTCGACGCGGTCTCGGCCCCAGGCCCGTCTGCCCCCTCATAGTGGAGGGTGGTCCCTTTTTCTTTTGCTTTGAGTATATGTGTTGTCGGCGCCGTCTGTGAAGTAAAACTGTATAAGTGTTGCCGTGTGCTCGGTAGTCGGTGGTAGATCTGCATTGTGTTTCACTTTTACATTTGCTTTTTGTGCATTATTGCGGTGTTTCTTCTTTTGTTACATTTGCTTTTGGTGTATAATTGTATATGTGTGCTATCCGTGTGCCACCGCGAAATAAATGTGCTTTATGTTGAACTGTTTTTTCCCGTTTCGCTTCGTCTTTTCTTTAATTGAATCTCCATCTTACTTCACGTAAAGGGTTGGTCGTGGGCTAAATACGCCCAATAATTAATCGAACCGTCGAGGCCGACGATAACACCGCTCGGTTATCCCGATAGTACGGAACGGGTCGCTTAAAGTGGCCCGTGTCCGAAGTCGACCTGCGGCGAGGTGCGATCGCCCGGTCTACCCTCCGTGTGGGTACTTAGGTAGGTCGAATTTGGCGAGCAACCCTATCCCACGCGGGGGGCCGATTGGCACGATCGTGGTGAGGCCGAAAGGCCCACCCGTGACTAGTTCCCGGCGTTAGTCCGAGAGGGTCACGACGGGATTGTCCGTCCGGTGGGCGACGTGCCGCGATTCGAGTTACGTGGCCGTCCGCACGCCGGCGGGCGCGAATCCGCAACAATATATATATATATATATATATATATATATATATATATATATATATATATATATATATATATATATATATATATATATATATATATATATATATATATATATACATATACACACACATACATATACGAGGTGTGTTCAAAAAGTATCCAACCTTAATCTTTCGTGCGTAAACAAATGAAGCTAGGGAGGCGTGGATTGGTGCACGTGTGTAGGTGATCCTAATCCGTATGCGTGAATATTTTCCCACCTGCAGAAGCTGTCAGTCGCCGACAGACCTCCGATGAGTGAGGAAGTGTAAGTGATCGCCGTTGGATTTTCGTTTTTGACAAAATGATAGAAAAACTTGAACAACACGACTGCATCAAATTTTGTGTAAAGCTTGGCGATTCCCAAGTGGAAACGATCCGCAAGATTCAACAGGCCTTCGGGAACGAAGCAATGGGCACCACACAGATAAAGGAGTGGTACAACCGCTTCAAAGATGGTCGCACATCAGTGGAAAGTGAAGCACGTTCTGGTTGGCCCTCAACATCCCGAAATGAGATCGTCATTGACCAAGTGAGGACCCTGCTGATGCAGGATCGTCGAATCACGATCAGAGAACTTGCAGACGAGGCGGGCGTCAGCATTGGATCCGTTCATTCCATTGTGACTGAGGATTTGGGCTTAAGTAGAATCTCAGCGAAGTTCGTGCCAAAGCTGCTTATGATCGAGCAGAAGCAACTCCATTTGGAGATCACACAGGACATGCTGGAGACTGTGAACAGCGATCCCAACTTCTTCAACACAGTGACCACTGGCGATGAGACCACAGTGATCCGTCATTTTGTCAAAAACAAAAATCCGACGGCGCTCACTTACACTTCCTCAGTCATCGGCGGTCTGTCGGCGATTGAAAGCTTCTGCAGGCGGGAAAATATTCACGCATACGGATTAGGATCGCCTACATACGTGCACCAAACCACGCCTCCCTAGCTTCATTTGTTTACGCACAAAAAATTAAGGTTGGATACTTTTTGAACACACCTCGTATATTGTTACGGTTGTGGAAATTCACAGAACACCATTCAGGTTCCCCGAAGATCAGTTATGTCAATAAGTGTGTGTCCAGGTTAGATTTCCCCAACGATGTATAACGGGATTTATTCGTGTGTCTGGCTGTGAATCTTGAGGTAGTGTTATTCTTTTCTATCTTTATTTTAAACAATCATCTCCTCACCACCTTCTCCACAAAAAACATCATCACAAGTAACATCTCAACAAACGGACATCTCACCAGCATCTCCACGGCGCCGCCATCTTTTCACCAACAACAACATCCCCAACAAACGACATCTCCACAAACGAACACGATGGCATCCTCGACAGCGGCAGAGTGATTTCAAACACGGCCGCGCATGACTTGCAAAACGGATCAAAATGACGAAAGGGGCGGAGCCAGCTGGGGGTGAAGGTTCAAAGGTGAAAGAAGGGAGGGCGCTGATTTTGGGCGATGAAGCCCAGTGCGACCCTCCCCTCGGGGCTATAAAAAGGCGCGTTTCAACGCCGAGAGCATTGTTGAGGCATTGTTAGAGGCGTTGTTGGTCGTGGTTGGTCGTGGTTGGTCAGAGTTGGTCGGGAGTTGGTCGGGAGTTGGTCGGGAGTTGGTCGGTGGAGTCAGCAGCGAAGTCACCAGCTGGAGTTCGGTTGTCGTCGGAGCCAGCCAAGTCACCAAGTTGTTGGTCGTGGTTGGAGGCGTTGTTGGTCGTGGTTGGAGGCGTTGTTGGTTGTGAGTCGGTTGGTGGAGGCATTCAAGTTGGTGAGTCCAAACGGTGGTTGTTGGTCGGGGGAGTGGAATTCGGCCATCATTGAAGCGAGCCAAGTCACCAAGTTGTTGGTCATTGTTGGCCGTTGGAGTCAGCAGCGAAGTCGCCAGCCGGAGAGAGGTCGCAAGCCGGAGAGAAGTCGCCAGCCAGCTACATAACGGTCCGGGCGATCGAGCCCCGAGTCGGTCGAGCGACGCTGAGGAGTGAGCGGGCTCTTAAAGAGCATCAACTCTAAAAGAGCAAGGCCCGTTCGCTCCTCTGAAGCGTCGTCGGCCAGGCCCAATCGACCAGGCCGCGCTGCTAGGCCTTGGACCAACCAAGCCGCGGTTACAACAGCTGCCGCTTTGACAACAGAGACATACGGAGGGTCGCCGACAAAAAGATCATCGAATCGCCTCAAATCATTGTCGCCGATCATCGAGTCGCCGACAAAGGTAACCTGCACGGCCTCGCGGAGCTCCTTCGGTCATCCCAGCTCCGAGGAACATTAAAGGCTTACGGGCCCAGTTCTATCTTTCTTTTCTGGGGTTTTTGCATGAAAGTCTGTGGCGCCTTGTCCATAAGTAGAATTGTTGTAAGTGCATGTACGTAATACATAGATATCGGCTGTAGGTTTTTACTCGTGTCTTGTCCCCGACCCCGTTCATTCATTGCATACGTGTGAAAATAAATGTCCCCATTGTTGAAATGTCACCTGCTCGTTGCGTCCTTTCCAACCATTGACTGCCAGAATTGCATTCGGAATAAATAGCTGGCTGATTAATAGCCGATAAAACATACATCTGGTCCGACGGGGCTTAGCGATATAAAACCGCTCGGCAATCGCAAACGGAACGAGCTGCTTAAAGCGGCTCGTTTTCGTGCAAGCTCCGTTGAGGTGTAAATCCCCGGCATTTCTGTTTGCGCGAATAATTAGGTACATCGACAATTCGGCGATCGACCCTGTAGCGCACGGACAGAAGAGTTGGCTGGTTTATGGTGTGGTTAACAACACCCGTAGCTGGGTTTCGGCGTTGATCCGAAAAGCTGCGACTAGATTGCTCGTTCAGTGGGCGCGTGCACCGCAATTTAGCTAAAAAGGCGGTTGCCCGCACGCCGAACGGGTGAAAATCCACAACAATATATATATATATATATATATATATATATATATATATATATATATATATATATATATATATATATATATATATATTGTTACGAATTCGCGCCCGCCGGCGTGCGATCGGCCGCTTTCCACAAATAGCAACCGCGTCGCCCACCAGACGGACAATTCAGTCGTGACTTTCCAGAGCTAACGCCGGAACCCTGTCATGGGTGGGTCTTCAACCCCACCACGGCCATGCCAATTGTCTACCCGCACAAGATAGGGTCACTCGCCGAACTCGATATACCTAAGTACCTGCGCGGGGAGTCGACCGGGCGACCATCCCTCGACACAGGTGAGCTTGGGACATGAACCGATTAAGTGGTCCGTTCCGTTCTACAGCGATAACTGAGCGGGCATTATCGCTGACCTCGCCGGATCCGATTCTCCTTACCGGGTGTTTAAAACCCAACTACTTATTCCGCAATGCAAGATGGCATTTTCAATGGGGAATAAAGGACGCAACGAATGGGATACATTTCACAAGCAAGTACATTTATTATTTACACACAACACAAGCAAGGAATCATGCACGTATGTATAAGCAAGGCAAATAGAAAGCAATACAACCGAATATGTGCAAGGATCATGTACAGTTACTTATACAGTCGTTACTTAACAGGACACGGCGCCACATCATGCATACAAAAACAAAAGGAAAGACCTCCCCATAGACAGGGAGGTAGACGGGGTCCGTGGACCTTTATGTCTGTGAGCCTTGGCTGACCGAATAGGCCCACGAGACCGATGCAGGTTACCTGCCCCCCCTCGGTGGTCGGCGAGTCGCGTCGCCCCGTCCCCACGGCAGCTAGCGTGGCCGTGCCTGATCCCGGGCCTCTCGCGTGGCCGGCGAGCTCCCTCCGGCGCTCCTCACACGGACGCGCAGGTTCGCGCCACCCAGCCGGCAGAACTGCGCCTCCAGTCCACGTCTCCGGTGCGTCGCCCGAACATTCTATCGTCCCACGCCTCCAACGAACAGGTCGCTCCACAGGACCAAGAGCGCATGAACCACAGGACCAAGAGGCAGGAGAGCGATGAACCACCCGACGGCGAAACCACCAAAGACCACCAAAGACTTGACGACCATCACACGAAAGACCAGACCTCGCGTCTCGTGTGGCCTTATATAACTCGGGGCTCCGCCCTTCGCCCCTACCCGTTTTTGGCTCCACCCTCCTCCGAGCCTTTTCAGGAAGTTTCTCAAAAAGGGGCGTTTCTCAACTCCGACCACCTCACTCCTCGTATCCACCAATCGCGTGCGAGCCGCCTCGCCATTCTCGTCACACCAGCCTCTGAGAAAAAAGGCGGTAAAAACTCACACGCACCATTGGAGGTTTCTTTTTCTCCTTCTTTTACGCCCGCGTTCTCGGACCCCTTTTGAACGCGGAAAGGGTCGTAGCGTGGTCTGTGGAGGATGGCGTTTGCAAGCTGGCGTAGTGGCGAAGATGGTTAAATGGTGGTGGTGTTGTTGTGGTGATTGCAGCGTGGTTGGCGTTGTGGCGTAGTTGGTGGTGGTTGTGTTGTTGGCGTTGTAATGGTGGGTGAGATATGTCGGTTAATAATAACGATAGAGAAAGAAAAACACTATCTCAAATGGTCACAGCCCGATGAAAACAAAGAAATCCCTCTAAACAACGGTGGGGAAACCTATCTGAACACTCACTTACCGGGATAACGGATCCAAGGAACCTTTATGGTGTTCTGCGAATTTCCACAGCCGTAAATATATATATATATATATATATATATATATATATATATATATATATATATATATATATATATATATATATATATATATATATATATATATATATATATATATATATATATATATATATATATATATATATATTGTTACGAATTTAGAATTCGATCGCACTCAACATCCAGGTTCCTTTATCTCAGATACGTCGATAACTGCATGTTCTGTAGATAGGTCACCTTCCATTGTTTAATGGGTAGAAATCGATTAAGTGGGCTGTGTTTTAATGAAATAGTTAGGGAGCGATCACAACACAAAGGAAGACGCCCCTCCCCCTCTTCTGTGAAGAGGAAGAGCCCTCCCGTCCCATGATTCCGTAAACAACTCCCTCACACCCGTGGTTGTGCGGGCACAGGGGATGAGTCACGCTGGGAGCGGGGGGGGGGGGCGGAGGAGGATAAGGAAGAGATCCTCTAGTTAGTTCGTGTGTTTGGGCTGGTTCAGTAAGCTTCGGCTTCTGCTTGGCTCGCGGTCGGTTCTGGGGTCTTGTTCGGGGGGTTCTTGGTTCTTGTTGGAGAGTTGTTCATCGGAGGAGTTGGTTTGGGTTGTCGTGGTTCTTCTTCGGCCTGGTGGTCGAGGAGTGTCGGCCTGGTTCAAGGGTGCTCGAGCTGGTTTGAGTCTGTTGCTCTGCTTTGTGGCTGGTTCAGCTGGCTCTTCTTGGCTTGTGGAGCTCTTTGTTCTCCGGCTTGGTTCGACTCCTTAGCCTCATCTTGGAGGTGGTTCTTCGAGATAGCGACGCATCGACGGGAAGGATCGGCGCCTCGTCTCACCAGCACGTGTTCAGAAGCGCAAGAGGATTCGCTGGAGCTAAGGAAGGATCACAGCTCACGGCGACTTGATCCAGCTCGCTCTCGCTGGAGGCCGGGTCTGAGCAGCTTGAAGACCACACAAGGTGGAGAGGTTCGAGATAGGTTCGGGTTTCAACTCATCTGTCCTATGAGTTGAAGTCCTTAATAAAGGCATCAGCCACCATTTCTTGGGTGTGTGTGTGTGTGCGTACGTGTGTCCGTGGGCCCGTCTAACAAGTAGGAAACTGTTAAGGGCTTTGTGTGCTGTAAATGATTGCATTGCATTTCGTATAGTCGGTATAGTTCTGTTCTTACGTGCTTCCCTTGTTCCGCATTATTATGAATAAATACCCCAATTGTTAAATGTTTTCAGCTCGTCACGTCGATTCTTTCGTTGACTGAGCATTTTGTTTGTTGGTAGTTAGAAAGCCGTTGGTTTGCCGTAAAAGGGGGACATTCGGACCGACGGTTCTCGGCGATTAAGCCGCTCGGAATCGCGCACGGGACAGGCTCGCTTAAGCGGCTTGTTTCGTACGAGTTCCGTCGAGGGTGTGGAGGCTCGGTGGATCGCCACGTGGTCTCTAGGTATTTTGAAGAATTGGCAAATAACCCTGCACCACGTGGTGGAAAAGTTGACCCTTCACGGTTCTTGCACAAGGACCCGTCGGCTTCGGAGTTATCCGGGTGGTGATCTATATTCCGGGCGATCGGTCGGGCCGACTCGACTTGCGGCTCCGTCAGAGCGGTTGGCTCGCGCCCCCCCTCCCCCCGGCCCTGTAACAATATATACAGGGTGTCCTAAAAGTCTCCCTCCGAAGGAAAAATTAACACCATCAGCAAAATGTCTCCAGAAATTCTTCATACATAGCTCATGTCTTGTTTTTTCAGATTCCCTTCAAGAATGCTTTTGTCAAAAGAAGAACGTATTGAAATCATTCTCATGGCTGGTTCGGGAAGCTGTCGCAAGGTTGCCGTCGACTTTAACAGGAAACATGGCAAGCACATCACACACAACACACACGACAAGATTCAGAACATGGATCATTTAAAGGAACGCATTTGAAGTGGAATTACTTGCATAACGCCAGATGTGTTGATACAAGTTCACCATGAGTGGGAGAGATGACTTCGTGTGTGTTTCCAAATAAATGGCGATCATGTCGTGGTTTTGTAAATAAAGTTACATTTTGCGAAAAAGTGTTAATTTTCCCTATGTATGGAGACTTTTGTGACACCCTGTGTATGTATGTATATATATATATATATATATATATATATATATATATATATATATATATATATATATATATATATATATATATATGTATGTATATATATATATATATATGTATATATATATATATGTATGTATATATATATATGTATATATATATATATATGTATATATATATATGTATATATATATATATATATGTATATATATATATATATATATATATATATATATATATATATATATATATATATATATATATACACACACAGCTCTGGAAAAAATTAAGAGACCACTGAAAAATTATCAGTTTTTCTGGTTTTACTATTTATAGGTATGTGTTTGAGTAAAACAAACATTTTTGTTTTATTCTATAAACGACTGACAACATTTCTCCCAAATTCCGAATAAAAATATTGTCATTTAGAGCATTTATTTGCAGAAAATGACAACTGGTCAAAATAACAACAAAGATTCAGTGTTTTCAGACCTCAAATAATACAAACAAAACAAGTTCATATTAATTTTTAAACAACACAATACTTATGTTTTAACTGAGGAAGAGTTCAGAAATCAATATTTTGTGGAATAACCCTGATTTTCAATCACAGCTTTCATGCGTCTTGACATGCTCTCCACCAGTCTTTCACATTGCTGTTGGGTGACTTTATGCCACTCCTGGCGCAAAAATTCAAGCAGTTCGGCTTTGTTTGATGACTTGTGACCATCCATCTTCCTCTTGATTACATTCCAGAGGTTTTCAATGGGGTTCAGGTCTGGAGATTGGGCTGGCCATGACAGGGTCTTGATCTGATGGTCCTCCATCCACACCTTGATTGACCTCGCTGTGTGGTATGGAGCATTGTCCTGCTGGAAAAACCAATCCTCAGAGTTGGGGAACATTGTCAGAGCAGAAGGAAGCAAGTATTCTTCCAGGACAACCTTGTACGTGGCTTGTTTCATGAGTCCTTCATAAAGACAAATCTGCCCGATTCCAGCCTTGCTGAAGTCATCAAATCGCTGTGTGGTATGTCCACACCCAAATCATCACCGATCCTCCACCAAATTTCACAGTGGGTGCGAGACACTGTGGCTTGTAGGCCTCTCCAGGTCTCCGTCTAACCATGAGACGACCAGGTGTTGGGTAAAGCTGAAAATTGGACTCATCAGAGAAAATGACCTTACTCCAGTCCTCTATGGTCCAATCCTTATGGTCTTTTGCAAACCTCAGCCTGGCTCTTCTCTGCTTCTCGTTGATGAGGGGCTTTTTTCTTGCTTTGCACGACTTCAGCCCTGCCCCTAGGAGCCTGTTTCGAACCGTCCTCGCCGTGCACTTCACCCAGCTGCCATTTGCCATTCTTTTTGCAGGTCACTTGATGTCATCCTACGATTGTTCGGTGACATTTGAATGAGTTGGTGGTCATCCTGGTCAGTGGAAAGTCGTTTTCGCCTTCTGCCAGTCTGTAGATTTGTTGTCCCCAATGTCTGCTGCTTGACCTTGTTCTTATGAACCGCCGACTTTGAAATTTTAAGGATGGAAGCAACGTGACGCTCACTGTATCCCTCTGCCAGTAAAGCCAGAATTGAACCCTTCTTTTCCTCACTCAAAACTTTTCTTTTCAACTTTTTTGTCATGGTCAATGGTTATTTTTTTGATTTCAATTACTTTTGAGGTACTACTCGAACTATTTTTGCCATCCAGCTGGTCCTATTGCAAGAGGATAGTGATGACCACAGCAGTGGTTTTTATACTTTTCCTTGTTAAATAAGATTCGGTTCAGATCACCTAATCAGTACCTCACTAAGTAGAATGAGGTGTGCCTGTGTTAGAATTCAACAGACATTTGAATGGAATGGCTGCCACACATGTAGAGATGCTGATTTAAATTTATTTTGGAGTGGTCTCTTATTTTTTCCAGAGCTGTGTATATATATATATATATATATATATATATATATATATATATATATATATATATATATATATATATATATATATATATATATATATATATATATATATATATATATATATGAGCCTGGTGTTGGCGCAGTGGTTAGGGCAGCGGCTTGGGATCCAAAAGGTCCTGAGTTCAAGCCCCGTTGGGCCACTGAATTAATACACCAGGGGGTTGACTCAGCCTGTCATCCTTCCGAGGTCGGCGAAATGAGTACCAGTGTACTGGGCCGGTGTATACCCTGGTTAAGATAGGTGTACCATATCCCTGCGTTGTAACAGGCGATCAGGGTTGCGTCGGGAAGGGCATTCGGCGTAAAACATGTGCCAAATCACGATGCGGATCATACGGATGATCCGCTGTGGCGACCCCGAGCGGGAGCAGCCGAAAGAAGAAGATATATATATATATATATATATATATATATATATATATATATATATATATATATATATATATATATATATATATATATATATATATATATATATATACCAATAAACATTGGATATTGAAGAGTGCATGGATATTGGCAGCACTGGTCAGTAGTTTGAGTGTAGGTGGGTGATTGTATCCATCTGTGCTTCGTCTGATGTCTATGAGAGTGTCATCAAGAGATAGTGTGTGATTGGTATTACATATTCTTCAACCGAAAACTGCATTCATCTACCATCCTCAAAAAAAAAGTACTTATATAAATGTTTTTTGTTTGTTTTTTAAACATCCTGGTAATATCCCTGAGCCTGCCACACTTTTCTCATCCCCATTCCTCCCACCATCCCCCAGTGAAATTATGTTGTTAGCTTGACGGATTTATTTAATATTGGTGCCGGTGCACCACACAGATGATGGGCCAAATGGCCTCCTCCTGCATCAAATTTCTCTGTTGTTATTGAGCAGTTTATGCCAGTCATCTGATATCATCCAAAAAAGCCATTGCTTGAATTCAACGACACAAAATGGTAACTCAAAACTCGAAGAGATCGTTTGGCCTTTTGGTCAGCCATACCCGTGCTGGAGATGTGACTATCATTTTATAGTTAATGACTGATTTGACTTTTCTTCACTGGCCCACAAATTCCATTCTCAGCTATTATTAACCTTACATATCCGTAATATCCCAAAGAGTAAAGGAAAATTGATATGGGGCACAGGACACAATGGCCTCCTTTTCTTCAGTCCACGACTACATACAGAGAAAAGCCAGCTTTTAGTCAATATCTGAAATACGACGTGCTTTGACAGAACACCCTCTGCCGATAACTCACAATGATGGTGCCTATGAGTTGTCCAATTCAAACGGGAATCAAACTCACAAGATAACTCGATGGTTGTGGTGAGCATCGCCCTGCTCTCTCGTGAGCAAGTGCCCCGACAAATGTGCCTCGCGTGCCTTTTTCTCATGATCCTTACTTCTGCCAACTTCCTGATGTCTGTCTTCATCCCTCTTCCTTCATCTCACAGAGATCCGCATTAGCCCCCTCAGCATCGGCAACTCCATCGTCTGCTGTTCCTTTTCTAAGACCCAAGTTTGCACTCCATACACATATGGTTATATGACCATTTGATTTTGTAAATCTTCATCCTCAGCTTAACGAGAATCTTTCGATCATAGACCACCTCAGAAACTATCCTATTTTCTTTCATATCCCCAGCTCTACCATTATCTGTCATTAAAAGTAAAACCCAGGTGCATGATTTTTTTTCCCCACCTGCTTTAACTCCATGCCTGCCCTGTTGTGAATCTCCACATCCTCCCTCCCTCCCCTTTTCTTGCTCATCATAAAATAAATAAATAAAAATCAAGGATGGAAATGTAAAAGTTGACCAATTAAAAAAAAAAAAATTGTAACAAAAGAAGCCCCACACTAACGAACATAAACCAGCTGTCGAATTTTCCTTCTAATATCTATCCTCCATACTCACACTCCATTTTGGTGTCCATTATCTCATTCCTTCCTGCACTCATTCATCGAATTTCGTCCAAACTCATTTGATTTTTTTTTTTTTAAACATTGATGATTTCTGGCAAGCTGTTCCACATGTGCACTATATGTGCACACGCTGGCAGGATGGCCTGGAGGTACGTACACTCGCCTCTATACCGCCATCTAGCCTGGGTTTCAATCTCAGTTCAGCTATGAACTGTCATCCAAGTGTTTCACAGGCAGTACAAGGAAGGAACCAATGTGTGTGCCTTCCGTCAGATGGACCTAAAACTGGGCGTCCCGTGTGCTCGCATTAGTCGGTGGATGTCAAAGATCCCACGGTGTCCTTTGTGAAGTTTTGGCCATTTATCGCCAGCATCCCGAAGAACGAACTTACTAATTCTTGCCTCGAATGTGGACAGCCATCATTGTCTGCACTTCTTGGGGCCTCTTGAAACCAGGTTGCACCGCTTGCGATCTTCGAGTGTGCTTACTGCCCAGACAGCTACTTCTGCACTGTTAGTGATCCACATGTTCTTCAGATATGGAAGGAGTGCACCCTATACTACTAGAGCTGAGGCTTCAGATACGGAGGGGCGGGGGGGGAGGGCACCTGACACGACTCGAGGCAAAGCCGAACCCCCACACCCACCCCCTATTTTATATTACGTTGGCTGTCTTTTCCCATTTATCACCTCAGATACGGAGGGGTGGGGGGGGGCACCTGACACGACTCAAGGCAAAGCCGAACCCCCACACCCCCCCCACCAGTATTTTATATTAAGTTGACTGTCTTTTCCCATTTTATCACTTCAGATATGGAGGGGGTTGGGGGGGGGCACCTGACATGATTCGAGGCAAAGTGGAACCCCCACACACCCCCCTATTTTACATTACGTTGGCTGTCTTTTCCCCTTTATCAGCTAGCTGTGCCAAATTACTCTCAATCACCCTTAATGTCAAGAAAGATTTATCAGCAACTTCTAAAATACCGGCATCTTAAAATAAAATCTTATTTCCCCGTAATCTTCTCTTTATCCGAACCTTCTATTAGTGTGAACTGAATGATGAATATTATAAAGCTGATAAAATAGCAAAATATTTAAACCAAGATTGAAAAACAAATTATTCAAACTGAGAATGAAAAAGCAATCACGATGTTGGGGATCAGAAAGAGTGTGGTTGCTATGACGACGGGGCCCACACACAGTGCCTTGCACTGTTTGGCCCTGAGGAAAGCAGTTAAACCCAGTTATAATTTATAAAAACACACGTTACGTTTCATAACTGAAGAACTCGTTCATTTATATTCATCCGTAAACCCACAAACAATCAGATGGTATTGAAAACGACACGCGATTCATTTTCCTCCGTGGGTTTCATGTAAAACCCGTCTGGTCAGTTGAAGGCAACATGTTATGAAGAGTTTAGCAATTATAAGTACTCACCATTGGTCTTTGTCGCTGTCTTGTCCTCCTTTTTCAAACCATTCTAATGACACTTTCATCATCGAAATTAATGCGAGAACTTTTGGATAATTTCCTCACATGCCTGTCCACGTGACCGACGTCATCACGTCATACGTCATCACGTCATACGTCATCACGTCATACGTCATCACGCCGTGGTACACCGGTGCAGATTGCGATTCCAACGGAATGATTTGTTCCCATCAAAGCCTGTGCTCGCATTGATAACCTGAGATGGGTTTTTTTTTCTGTGCTCTATCCTTTTTCATTCTGAGCGTCAAGCAAGGAAGCAACACGGACAAAGTTTAGTTTTTGGTCCCACTCGAGTGGGGGTCGAATCGCCGACTTGGCAGACCCAGTGGGTGCTGGAAACATCAAAAGGACACCGATGACGTCAGACTACCGTGTGAAGGATTTCGTTATTTTCATCCGAAATGCTGTTTAATTATTAAAATTTAACTATTGCCTCGAGTTCAAGATTCAATATAAATATGTTGTCCATGTGTAATAAAACAGAAATTTCACATCCACAAGTAATCACACAACCAAATACCGCACGTCATTAAAAACGGTGACATCAGGGATCAGATGAGGCTGCAGTTCTACAAATTGTATCAAGTCCTTCTTGTTCTTGCATCATCAATGGACATACCGTATGGATGAAATTTGGCACAAAGGATTGTCAAAAGATGGCAGCTGTTCGTGGATGTGGAATACAAAGGGAGATGGCTGGTGGATTAAAATGAAAAGAAAAGAGCAATCAGAGATTGCAAACTCTCGCCAAGACATTTGCGTGATGTTTGTGTGGTGTTTGTGTACTGGTGTGTTGCATGATTAATAAGCAGAGAGCAAAGATAGAGTCATCAGGCAGAAACTGGACAGGATTCACATTTCAGCTGTTGTTACTCGACCCTCAAACCCATCCAAGGCACAGCCAAGTGAGCCTTGTTCAAAATAAATATATATATATATATATATATATATATATATATATATATATATATATATATATATATATATATATATATATATATATATAACAAAAAAAAAAGTCTTACATATTGTTATGAATTTGGAATTCGATTGCACACAACATACAGGTTCCTTTTGTCAGCTATGTCGATAAGTGCTTGTTCTCTAGATAGCTCATCTTCCATTGTTTAAATGTTTAGAAATCAATTAGATATGCTGCGGATCGATTTAATAGTTAGGGAGCGAACAATGGAGACGTCCCTTCGCCTCTTCTGTGAAGAGGAAGAAGATTCCTTCCGTCCCGTGATTCATGATGTCACCAACTCCCTCCCACCCGTGATTGAGCGGGGGATGGATCACGAGGGCATGAGTCATGCCAGGCATGGGGGAGGGGGCGGAGAGGGATAAAGAGGAGATCCTTTCTTTGTTCGGGTTCGTGTGGTTGTTCAGCAGGCCGTCTGGTCCTGCTTGGTTCAGTGGAGCTTCAGCCACGGCTTGGTTCGGGTGGAGACTTTTTGGAGAGCTGCTTTGTTTGGGAGAGAGTTGAGCCGGTTGCTTGACTCGAGCTGCGAGTGGTGGCTTCTTCTTCTTGGTTCGTGGAGCTCTTTGTTCTCCGTTTGGTTCCCGGCTTGGTGCGACTCATCGGCCTCTTCTTGGAGGTGGTTCCTCGGGGAAGCGACGCATCGACGGGAAGGATCGGCGCCTCGTCTCACCAGCACATGTTGAGAAGCGCGGGAGGATTCGCGGGAGCTCGGGAAGGATCGCGGCTCACGGCGATTGGATCCAGCTCACTCTCGCTGGAGCCCGGGTCCGAACAACTTGAAGACCACACGAGGTGGAGAGGTTCGAGATAGGCTCTGGGTTTCAGCTCACCTGTCCTCCGAGCTGGAGCCCGTTATTAAAGGTCTCAGCCACCATTTCTTGGGTGTCTGTGTGTGTGTGCGTATGTGTGTCCGTGGGCCCGTGTCTACGAAGTAGTAAAAACTGTTAAGTGATTGTGTAGAACGGTTGTAGTTCTCCTGTCATGCGTGTTGGCCTTGTATAATTGCAAACGTGTTTTGCCTTGTTTAATTGCATACGTGCATGCCTGC
Source organism: Eptatretus burgeri (assembly GCF_056783735.1). NCBI lineage: Eukaryota > Metazoa > Chordata > Myxini > Myxiniformes > Myxinidae > Eptatretus > Eptatretus burgeri. Next base: position 97,020,694 of record NC_140970.1, read on the forward strand.
TTACGTACTTTCTTACAAAAATGTCCTTGTGTGAATGTAAACCTGTTCGTTGCATCCTCTTCCCTTAATTGAGCTGCCATCTTGCACTCGGAATATAGTTGGTTTTTAATTAGCCGGAAAGTGATCGCGTCCAACAGGGCTCGCGAGAACACCCTGCTCGGTTATCCCAAAATGGAGCGAGCTGCATTAAGCGGCTCGTGTCCCAGCGGCCCCATTGAGGTACAGTCTCTCGCTAGTCTGTCCACGCGAATAATTAGGTATATCGACGATTCGGCGATTGACCCTGTCGCGCGCGGGTGGAAAATTGACGAGGCTGTGGTGTGCTTAAAAACACACCCGTGGCTGGTTTCCGGTGTTGATCCAGAAAGCCGCGACTGGATTGTCCATTCCGTGGGCGAGACGGCCGCCATTGGCTAAACACGGTCGTTCGCACGCCGGCGGGCGAGAATCCACAACACTGGTGTCAGCGAGCGGGAAACAGATTCATTTAGTGCAGCAGATTACTGAAATAATCTTTCACTTGGTGGTACAAGCACCAAATTTGGTATATATGTGCTCCAGGACCTATTCTCTCAGAAAAGTACGTTAACCACATTGAAAAACAAAATGGCCGCCATTTTTCAAGATGGCCCCATTTGAAGTGGTTTGAATCTATGTTTGAGCTAAATTTTGAAGGAATAATGCTATTTTAACATTCCATGCATCGAAATATATGTTTTTGAGTGAGAAAAATCCATTTCTGCACTTACAAAATCGTAATTATTGAAAAGTAAGATGATATGGCCGGAATTAAATGACAACAGGCTCTTTTAGCGCGACATTTTGCAAAAAGAAAAAAAATGAAGAATAATATAGCATATACAGCAGGAAATTGTTATCTTTTGATTCACGTGGTGGATTCGTCAATCATTTAGTCCTCACATTTGCATGCATACAACTGTGTACACTTGAGACTGAAGCGATAGCAGTTACATCGCCCTCGGCATTCCGTATTGCAGCCACATTTTGTTAACTGCCGACAACTCTGGGCAATGGGTGGAAGGGTCGTCCAAAAGACTTGCCAGACCTCACCATCTTTCTGCCACCCCCAGTTAGCAGGGCTTTCAGTTTGAATTTTGCACACTGTTGCCTGGCCCCATATGCAGCCTGCTTGGTAGGCAGACCGTTTGACATGCTGTATGAGAGTTGCGCTTGTCGGTGTAATGGCATCATAAGACCTTTGCTTCCGAGCGAACAAGTCCAGTCTTGCCTCATCAACTTTGTCCATAGTGCTGTTCTTGTCATACATGGTGATGACAAACTTCTCAAGGACGTTGTAGTTTGCATTTTCCACGACTGGTGGATACTGACTTAACTTCTTGAAGACGGGAGTCACTTGAGGGAAAACCTCCCATGCCTGCCATGCAGTTTTTTGCCTTTTCCGCGAAAAGCTGACAGAATATCACAGCCAGTGAAGGCGTGAAAGAACAGCATGCCATTGGATTTGTCTGGGCCAAGAGTCACCACCATGTCATGAATTGGCAACCACTTAATGAACTGACCCTGGCCAAATTCAACCCACAGCATTTCCATGCCTGCGTCTTGGAGGGTAGCAAAAACACTGACTGCAACAACGAAAACATCTGTGTCACATTCATTAATCAACACAGACGTCATCTGTTGCTTGACTGCATGAAGAGCATGAGTGAAGATTCTGGAGTCTGCTTCCTCGTGGTTGCAAGGACTTAAGCCATCAAGACTGATGGATCTTTTGGAAAGAGCCTGATCTCCTTTGGTCACAACAACGACATTGTCAGGACACATGGTCACGATCTTATCAGGAAGGAACCCAAAGAGCTCTGTCTTGTTGTTGTTGTCTCTCAGGAAACGTTTCCAGTTTTTGGTGGCAGCTTGGTTTTCTCCATCACTCGGCGTCGATCCCCTTTGCCTCTCTTTGATCTTGTTTCAGCCTTCAGGCTGGAAGTCCAATAAACATCAAAAACTATGTCTGTCCTCACGAAATTCGATGAGTACATCTGAATTTTTGGAACCACATCTCGGACAGCATATTCCTCAAAGGTGTTTGATGTCTTTGGCGGCAATGAATACACAAGAAAGGACCCATCAATGATAACAGCATCACATCCTGGTCTAGTGTCGGGAGGAGTAACTGTAGCTTCCAGAATTTTTGCAAGTTGCGACTTCTGACCAGTGTGGAGTTTCCCACTGTCACTCAGTGCCACAGGGAAAGATTGGTTTTCATGTTGGAAAAACTCAAGCAGGTCACATTCTCGTGCTTGGTAGGATATAAAGAGTTGCGAGAACAGACGGCAATCATCTTTGAGTACCTGCTGCTTCATGTCGCCAGAAGTTGCAGCTGCCTCTTGGCGAAAGAAGTCTGCTTTGTTCTTTTTGATGGGCTTATAGAAGGAAGCTCCGTCACCCAGACCATTGAAAAATTCTCGGAAGGCAACTTTACCTTTCTCAAGGTGATTCCTTTCAAGTTCAGCAGTACTGGGATGCACAATGGTTTTTGAGTCCAATGTGAGCAGGTCTTTTGATTCTTCCGGAAAAGGATTGACCAGATCCTTCATTTCACCAAACAATTTTTGGACCTTGTCAGAGAAGGATTTCTGAGATAGGCTGGTTTGCTCATGGTGCGTGATATCTTCATTTGCCACTTTGGCCAGTGACGCCAACTCATACTGTGATATTAGCACGCTAACTTCTGGTCCAGACACCATCCACCGACTCAGTGCAGCTGGATCCTCAGTAAGCCCAATGGCACCAACATCACCTTTCACTACTGCATTGGCCTGTTCATGTGCTTGGTCATTCATGACCAAGCCAGAAAACTCCCTGTTAGTCTTGTGTACCACAAAATTTCCCAGTTGAAATTCATTAAAGACCTCAGGGTGAGTGTGTTCCAAAGTGATCATGTCTCTAAGATGGATGGGAAGCCATCTGGCATAGTTCACATTGTTGTTTGCAAAGAACAAGGTGATTAGAGCAGCCAGTGCTTCGCAATACAAACCGAAGTTGGCCTCCCTGAAAGACCTGACCAACGAGAACGTCACCAATTCCATTGACAACACAAGATCCCAGAATTGAAATTGAGGACTCTCTTTTCTGCGTTTCTCACACCAGTCATCAAAATCCAGAGCTTCTTCATTCTCTTTTACACAATGATGCTCATATGCTTCCTTTTGGAGCATGTAGAGGCAACACGCTGTAGCTTGGTGCATATGGCATGTTCTTGTGACACTTAAGGCAGAAAGAAAGGACTCTGCCATTCCAGAAGAAGCCACCCCAGACTTCACAAGAGCACCTGTCCACCCACTGCTTTGAAGTAGGGTTCCAAAAGACCTTAAAGCAGCCATCTCTATGTGGAGGCCCCCAAACATGACAACAAATTTATCCTCCCCATACAGGTCAGGCCAGTGCCACTGGAATTGTTTGATAAGTGCATAAATAGGCTGGTCTGCGGTTAATTATCACAGGGACCTGTCCTGGGTTGAGGTGTGCAATAGCATCCCTGACTTTGTTCATGGAGTGCCTTACAGTGGCAAATGAGTGAGTTTCATCACGAAGGAGGGGCAGAAGTGCTGTCATACTCACTTCAAATGCAAGACCTCTCTTTTTCTCTGCATGATGGGCTGACCAAGTGATGTTAACATTGTCATGCACTTCTTGTGTGAGGCTAATCTTCTGCAACCACTCATATTCATTGGTTAGGCCTAGGTCACATTTGCCACGATGGCCGTGGGGTCTCCAAAATCTGCGGCCACGAGCAATTATACGGTGGCCGCAGTATTTCCACTGTCACACAATGCAGCAGTCACATATGTTTTTATTTTTCGGGGAGCTGCACGGCGTATTTATAAATTGTGGAGACCGAAAACGTGGGGGTGCCGTATGGTCTTTGATTTTATGTCGCACGGTGACCTTAGGGCGTCGCTGCGGCGGCCATAGAATTTTCAAGGCAGACGCAAGGCGACCGCAGGGGGGTCCTAAGGCGAACGTGCGGCCAGACGGACGTTAACGAGTGGGTATATATATATACCAGTTCTTTTTTTTACTGAAATAAAAATATAACAGTATATATAACTGAATATACTATAACTATAATATACCGTGGTGCCCCCAGAATCCGAACGCCCCATTGTTTGAACAAATTGGAATCCGAACAATTTTTTGGAGAAAATTTTGCCCTAAAAACCTAATACATTTTAAAAAAACGAACACAATGTAGCGTTCATGTTTGTTCATGTGTCTGCCCCACCTATTCGACCCGCATATTTGCGCTTTGTTCATTCAGTTCGTCGGTGGAAGTTCTCGTGAAAGCATCTCTCGTGTGTCGATCGATACTTTGGGCCTCAGTCACATTTGCTCTACGGTGAGGATACGGCGGCCGTACGCCCTCTGAATTGACAGAAACGTGAGGTGGCCGCAGAGAAACTGAGGTGGCCTCAGGGTGGCCCCACGCCGTATGGCTATATTTTACAGGTCGTAAGGTCGCCGTGGAATTATAACGCGGAGTTATAACTTTTTTCATTTCTACGTTCGCCGTAGAAATTCGACAAGCCGAAACAAAAGAACTGGTAAAAAAATAAAATAAAATAAAAAATTAACCCGTTCGTTACCGTCCGTCTGGCCGCACGTTCGGCTTAGGGTCCCCCTGCGATCCCCCTGCGGTCGCCTTGCGGGCACCTTGCATCTGCCTTCAAAATTCTATGGCCGCTGCAGGAATGCCCTGAGGTCACCGTGCGACATCAAATCAAAGACCGTTCGGCACACCCATGTTTTCGGTCTCCACAATTTAAAGCGAACGCAGCGAGCTTCATACTTTACGCGTGCACGTGAGAGAATAGGTAAACAACAACAACACAATACGCCTGGCTATTTCGAATCCATGTCTTTGGATATGACCTTTTGCTTCCGGTTGTTGTTAAACGCTGTGCGGTGTAGATACACGATTGGGTTTTATTTCCATCTTGTGAATATTACTTGACGTGTGCACATGAGAGAATAGGAAACAGCAAAAACAACACAATACCTTGCCAATTGTGAATCCGTGTCGTTGGCTATGACCATTTTGCTTCGGTTTTTTTTTTTGTTTCCGGTTTTTTTTCAAGGGGAATGATGCATGCTGGGAGATCATGACAGGAAGTGTTTATTTATTTATTCAATTTTTTTTTTTCCCAAAGTTAATTTTATCCTTCCGAAAGTGATTTTTTTTTTCATGACAGGAAGTGTTTATTTTGTATTTAACATTGCCGGGAGTGATTTTGAAACTCTTTCCAGAACTTTTAATTTCTTTTATGCTTGACCAGAAGTGATCGTTTATTTATTTATTTATTCAATTATTTTTTTCACAAAGTTAATTTTAATAAAGATATCTCTCGCATCATCAAAAAATATTTTTTTAATGTGATTTACATTATTTGATCGCTGATCCCGAATCCAGGCCGAAGTAACCGGAAATTGCGTCAAAATCATCATCTGTGCGGCGCTTACATGTTCCACGGTATAGTTGGCAAGTATACAGTTGTGAACAAGTTTTATGTAAAGTCAGAAGCGAATGTAAGAAGAATTCTACGTTCGCTTCTTGGCTTTGCCTATTCCATATTAAATACGTCGTGCGGCTACCCGAAAAATAACAAGGACAAATGTGTCCAAGAGCAGCATCCAAAACCCAAAGATTTTTTCGGCTAAAAAAAAACAACAACTTCCGCTATTTCGTCACGTGCCTTCATTAAGCCATTAGCGAAACCAGTCATAATGTATTTACGTATTTACGATATATCGTGTATTTACGAAATATATAATTTATTTACAAAATTACAATACGATAAATGGAATAATCTTTAAATAGTAACATCAACTATTCGAAACTTTAAAGCAAATGTCCGAATATATTTAAAAGTTCATGATAGACACTCTCAAAAGGCACCGTCTATGTGAGGATGTGTACATGTGCTCAGTATTTAAGGCAATCCGGATCTTGTATATACAAGAGCCAAGTCCGAGAGATTAAGGTTTTGTCTTCACAAGAAGAAGAAGAACAACAACAACAATAAGAAGAACAACGCCAAGCTCTCTATGAGCAGTGTTCCCTAAGCGAGACGCTGGTAAAAACATATGTGACTGCTACATTGTGGGACCGTGGAAATACTGCGGCCGCTTTATAATTGCTCGTGCCCGTACATTTTGTAGACCCTCTGGCCGCCGAGCCAAATGTGACTTGAGCCTTACCTCATGTTTTCACCTTCATTTGTGATGTTTGTTTTTTTAATCATCTTGTGTTTTAATTAATAACAACAAAAGCAATCCGATCACGTGGTGTGACGGACTGTCAGGCAAGGATTGAATTTCACAGCAAAACCAGTTGTAATTTGGAATATCCATGATTACGTCAGCCCGATGCGTTTGATGAAATTGATTGTAGTTCTGCGGGCATCATGTTTGATGAGCTGCCCTGGGGGCAGCGCTCTCGCAGAGTGCGCAAGCGATCGGAACAAAGGCCGGAGCACGAGCCTGTGTGGACCATTGGATGTGGTGATTGTACCAGTTTACATACAATACACCGCCACCAAAGGTCATTTACTCATCTTATTTTATCTTGAACATGGGGAATTTCAGTTTAAAGTGTCTTGAAAGTGGGTTTTCTTTGGGTCCACGAACGGATTAATTCACTCCATTATTTATTATTGGGAAAATATTTTTGGAAGCCGAACTTTTTGCAATCCGAACAGCCTCCTGGAATGAATTAAATTGGGATTCTAGGGGCACCACGTTATAGGCAAACACCTATACTCCGATCTCTTGTGGTAGCGCACGGTCGACGCAGACTGCCACGGAAGCCGTATGTAGGTGCACGGCGGGTGTAGGAGAACCGAGCGTCAACCCTGCGTTTCCCGCAGGTAGTCACACAGACCGCAAGGCCACCGTACGGCGATCGTGGAAATAGTGCGGCTGCCGTAATTTTTGGGGGTTGGGAAAATTCATTTTTCATTGAGAAGAGCTTAGGGCAGCCGCACGAATAACAAGCCCACCGTACGCCCTACGTACGGTCGACGTGGAACACATCTACGTCATAGCTTGGCTTGTCGAATTGCTACGGCGAACATAGAAATGAAAAAAAGTTATAACTCCATGCTATAATTCCACGGCGCCCCTACGGCCTGTAAAATATAGCCAAACGGCGTAGGGCCTCCCTGAGACTACCTCAGTTTCTCTGCAGCCGCCGCACGTTTCTGTCAATTCAGAGGGCGTACGACCGCCGTATCCTCGCCGTAGAGCAAATGTGACCTAGGCCTTAGGGGGAGACTTGGCAGAGATTCATATGTAACTTTGTAATATGAAGAACGCAGGATAGACATTTGTAAATGAGTCGCGGATTTCTGAGACTTTCTTAATTAGAATTGGTTCCCATACTTCTCCTTGATTTCCTGATGTTGTATGTTGAAAGATGGATATGCTGGTTCCATGGAATGATGTGGTCACCATTGTGGATGAGGGATTATGGTCGATGTTATCCATCGCAGATGTGCTGAAAAGACCTTTCCTCAGTTTGGGAGGACAAACCACACCATCCTCGACATATCTGGCTACAGCTCCATCTCCCAGCTGAGCTGATATGTCGAGTTCTCGATCATATGGAATACTAAGACCATGGTCATGGAGCATTTCAATTGGGTGTCTCTTTCTTGTCTTAGCATGAACAGACATCCCTATGTTGACCGGAAATGGGGTTTCTCTGTCTCTGGAATGCCTTGTGTGGCAGCACCTTCTTTGTATTTGGCAAAGCAGTTGTATTGAAGGAGCTGAGCCATAGCCAGGTCAGTTGCAGTTGCTCCAAACCTCAGTTGAGACTTTATGTCTGTTCCCTGCTCAATCATGCAGACAAATTGGAGCAAACCTGGAGGTAATGAATACCCGTTGAGGTACAGTCTCTCGGTAGTCTGCCCGTGCGAATAATTAGGTATATCGACGATTGACCCTGTCGCGCGCGGGTGGAATATTGACTAGGCTGTGGTGTGCTTAAAAACACACCCGTGGCTGGTTTCCGGCGTTGATCCGGAAAGCCGCGACTGGATTGTCCGTTCGGTGGGCGAGACGGCCGCCATTGGCTAAACACGGTCGTTCGCATGCCCGCGGGTGAGAATCCACAACAATATATATCTACATACATATATATATATATATATAGATATATATATATATATATATATATATATATATATATATATATATATATATATATATATATATATATATATATATATACACACATATACACACACATATGTATGTATACTGAACAAAAATATAAACGCACCAAGCGATTGTTACTATTTTACCTCGAACTCATTAATACTAAATCTTCACAACAATTTGGTTATAGAATCCATGACAATTGAGCATTAAATTTCAAAGAGTTCCTTGAGAATTCTGGCGACAGTCTTTGCGCTACAACAGCCGACACAACCGAGGTGTCACTGTCAGAGTTCACACAGT